>NC_058135.1:153143647-153219167 GCF_016433145.1 Gracilinanus agilis
GGTTCCTCCGTTCGTCTGGACTTGTTTTTATGTCCCCTTGAGGAGTTTTGTGTGTTTCGGTCAGGAGAGGTTAAGAGCTGCTTTTTACTCTGCCGCCATCTTAACCCGGAACCTAAAATAAAATTTTTAAATAAACTTGAATATTGAAAAAGTTTAAATCCAATTTATAGAGGCTTAAACATACTTTTTAATATCCTGTGTTACTCGAAATTTTGTATTTTTAAAACTACAATACCCAGATGCCCACTGACTTCCTATCGTTAAGTAGTGACATAGACAGGAGATAAATTCAGTGGATTTCCCAGGCTAGCTCTCTTTCCTTCCTATGAGGGCAGCTGTGAGGGTAGGACTTTTGAACAGGTAGATCAGCTTGGGCATTTGGTTTTAATTTGTTACCTTTTTATTCCTTTACTTCTAGTGATTATAAACAAATCTTATAAAAACCTAATATTTAAAGTTATTATTATATATTAAATTTTACAATCCCAATATTGGTATTTGCAAAGAACATTGTTGTTATTATTATTACTACTACTATTATTATTAGCAACTAACGTCCCTGACATTGAAGGTAACCAGAACCTTTTTTTTTTACTATGTTTTCATGTTGTTCCCTTCAGCCAACATTTCCTTAGGGGCATATTGCTCTCCTGGTCCCATTAGTCCTCTCCTTTTAGAAACTGAATTGGATTCCAGACTAGACATCCCTTACTTGCCTTATTTGTCTGTTTATTTATTTGGTTTTTATTCACAAGGTGGTCTGTAGCAAAATTCTACTGCTAATGTGTGAGGGCAAGAGGAAGAAATATACTCTCTACCTTCTTCCTCTCTGGAAGAAGCAGTATAGAAAAGGAATGGAGTAATTATTTTCTTAAAACTTAGATCTTCCTCATAATTCCTTCAAGTAAATTAAGAAACATTTTCACACATCCTAAAGGATTAAGGAAGTGTAATAATTCTTTACTGTAGCTGATTAAACACCCAGAGGACCATACCATTGATAAAAGTGCAAATGGGCAAATTCTAAGTCAGAAGGAGGAAGCTTATATCTCCTAGCCTCTGATGCCTCTCTTATATTTAGTCATTCCTTTAAGTGGCGTTAAGGAACTCAGTTGATAAAGGGGAATAAATGTCAGATTTAGGAAAGAAGAGGTGACAAGTGATGCTAGAAATTGGGGCTCTGTCATATGTTGATGCTTATTTATCCTGGACATTCTTTGTATAATTCACTTCATTTTACTTCCTAAATTCACCAAGCACTTATTATGTTCCTGCTATCGGCAACACACCATAGCAGCACTAAACTTAATGTTACTATGATGCAATAACCATGATAATGCAGCTAATGGATAAGAGCTAGAAAAAGGAGATGAATAGGAAACAAGCAATGAAATTTAATTCATAAAGTCTTTTTTTTTACATAATTGTTTTATGTAACAATTTTGGGATCTGCCTTGTTCAGTACAGCTAAAGAGAAGAATGATTTAAGATGATGATAAAACAGATGAGAAATAAATTAAGTCCTTTCTGAGTTGCAATCCATAGAAATTTTTTGTATAATAAAAATACTGCAAAAACATTATTCATATAAATATTTTATCGTGTTTATGATCTTATTTTTAAAGCAGAAAATTCATTGTACACACAAGTAAATAGTATTAATTTATATGCCAAATGTTTTTCTACTTTATTGACATTTCATCATCCTATTTAGATTATTTAGTAAATAGAAGACTAAAATATAAAATCAATAATAATTTTGTAAACATTAAAAATATAGACAACAAGGGATAGGTGTTATCTGAACAAAGACACTAATCATTCTCTTGTACATTGTTATGTAGAGATGGAAAGCATGGAATCCCTGCAAAATACAGGGACAGCCTCACCCAGAATTCCAGGGGACCCCCCCCCCCGGAGAACTTTGGGTGAGGGGGCAGTTGAGAAGGGTTGAGACAGTTGCTTTGTGGGGGTTGAGGTGAGCACCTCACTGCTTACTGCTCTTGACTTGGGGACAGCCTCACCCAGAATTCCAGGGGACCCCCCCTGGAGAACTTTGGGTGAGGGGGCAGTTGAGAAGGGTTGAGACAGTTGCTTTATGGGGGTTGAGGTGAGCACCTCACTGTTTACTGCTCTTGACTTGGGGGGTTCTCCTGAGTGGCCATGGTGGCATAAGCCATTGTGGTTTTTATTCAAGAGTTAGCCTGTTTATAAGGATTAATTACTGTCTCAACCCTTCTCAACTGTCCCTTCACCCAAAGTTCTCCAGGGGGGGTCCCCTGGAATTCTGGGTGAGGCTGTCCCTGTATTTTGCAGGGATTCCATGCTTTCCATTTCTACATAACAACATGAAAAATAATAATTTATAAAATGTAGAGTTTTTATTGCAATGATTTTTTTCAATGCATTATAAAAATGATATACAAGATAGGACAATATCATATGAATAGAAACATTGGGAGAATTAAAAGTCCATTTGAAAAACCTGAATAACTCTTGGAAGAAGTGGTCTAAGACCACCTATTTTTCTTTCTCAGATCCAGAAGACCAAAATCTCTCTTTTCTCTAGTTCTTGCCAACTCCAAGTCTGCCACTCACCAATCATGGGACACTGAATAACCAACTTCCATGACTGAGGAGGGTCTTATGCATATAGGCTTTTAGCCACACATTATAATAATATCTTTTCAATGGAAAACAGTTCTAACAGTGAGATAGGGGCTGTGATTTGTATTTCTCATTCTCCCAGCCTTCTCATTTTCTCTCCTTTTTCATTATCTCTGTTGACATCCAAAATCTTCACTCATCTTGGGAATGGTGAAAATGGGGACTACAATGAGTATATTTAGGGAGCTGAAGAGAAAAGGACACCAAACAAAGAATATCAGAAGTGGACAAGAAAAGATGAAGAGGAAATCCTAAAAGAGGAAATGGTAGAGAGCAAACATATTTCTTGTGGCTAATTGAGGTCACAAGGGCAAGGACCTTTGTCTAAGTAAAGTGAATATAAATTGGAAACTGCTTAGAACATTTTTTTAAAAAAAATCTTTGTAATATCCAGAAGAAATTAATGAAATATGTTTATATCTATTTTTCTTATTTTTCTTCTTTTTCAAATGCTTATCTTCCATCGTGGAGTCAATACTATGTATTGGGTCCAAGGCAGAAGAGTGGTATGGGCTAGGCAATGGGGGTTAAGTGACTTTCCCAGGGTCACACAGTTGGGAAGTGTCTGAGGCTAACCTCCCATCTCTAGGCCTGGCTCTCAATCCGCTGAGCCACCCAGGTGCCCTCCTATTTTTCTTCTTTAAAAAAAATAAACTTTGACTTCACTGCCAAGGAAGTGAGCCTGACTTTATTACAATATCATAATCTAGTACCAGAGCTGGAAAGGACATTAGTGGAAATATAGATCCACTTCATTATTGAGTGTTACTTTTCTAAATTTAGTAGTACCTAGCCTTATTTAAGTTTTAACTTTCCCAAAAGAAACTGGGAGTTGTGGTGGGGAGGAGGAGGGATATCACAGTGAAGAATAAGACATTTTAAAAGGTCTCTCTGACAGCAAGATTTTATATTTTTTATTTTATAATTTAACCAAGAGAAAAAACTTTTCAGAAAGACCATATAATCTCTAAGAATCTCAGGCTACCTACATGATTTTTAGCATACAATGCTGGATAGGCACTTCTTGCTTGGATTAGTCTAAAAGGGTGTATTAATGATAAGAAATAGACTTTTTGATTGGATTGGGTTTATGTCATGGTCTTTGGGCAGCCTTTATTCTACTTGATAGAGTTAAATGTGTATGTAGTATATAATGGAAATTCTCAAATGGGGAAATTATTATGCTACATGAAGCAGAAAAGAAGATATATGTATATCTTCAGCATGCTCATAAGAATCTGTAAGTACTGGATTTTCATTTATGACTAAATCATATTTATGATTTTAATATATTTGCAAAAAACCAAAAATAAACCCAAAGCAATAATAATATTACTCTCTGGAGTGCTATTATCAACTATAATAATCAGTTCTACAATTTCATCCTGGAGTTCATTTTTCAACTGTGCTTTATCAGTGAAATTAACTGCTTTATCAGGAAGGAAAGAGCATGCACACATTGTCTTTGATAAAAGGAAACAGATTTTAACACAAACACAGAGCTGTTACCAATGACATTTTCAGTAAGGACATAAATTGTTGATGGCTTAATGTTTCCCCATCTTAACTGCAATTGATTGTATTCGGTAACCCATCTATGGATTTTATGAAAAAATAAAACACAGCCAAGTGTCTGAATCTGTGTATACATGGAGGGAGAGAGGAAATGGAAGAGGAGGGGGCTGGAGAAGAAAGGCAATAACGCGGGATGTCCAGAAGTAGTATCAGTCAAGCAAAAAATAAATTTAGGTATTCGTTCTATGGAGGGAGAGGATGAGCACACCCACTACTGCTGCTGAGAAAAAAAAATCTAGTCAGACTCCCCTGTGGCTGCACATTTTGTGAAATATCACCATGACATTAACTCTCTTAGATTTATAGGTATGGAAAAGGTCTCTCCCCCCTTATGGAGACAGTAATATAGCCCCTCACAAGGATTATTCCCACGTAAGAATGATTTCACTGAAATATTTAGAATATTTTTGAGTAACTGCGGTGCTTGTTGACATTAAATGTACACAAGCTTCAATTGCTTATTGAATGGTTTACTATTGTGAGAAATAACATTTGAGGCAACTCTTCCCAGCGACACAATGGGACAGTGGCAGAAACAGAAATGAAAGGACTGAGGGAGTTGCAGCCCTCTTTCCTCTAATGCAGCCATTTCTAAGGGAGCTCTTGCCAACGCTGGTTTTGCACCTGGATGAGCTGCCTTCTGTACTGCCAATCTATGGTTTACAAAAGACTCTATTGTCACTGATAGATGCATGCCATGTTTTTCATATCTTTCAAAAAAGGAATAAAAATATTTTGCTAAATTCTTATTTAGTGGGACTTTTTTTTGTCTATTCAAATGATGGTGTGGCAGCACTAAGACTAATGAGGAGTATAGTGCAAGCTGACTGGTTGCTAATAAGATCTAGTTATTGAAGTCATGTACCAGAAAAAAAATAGTTAAAAAAATGCTTTGGGTGAAATGGTCTTCCAGTTGGCAGTTAGAAATACTGGGAAAAAATAACAACAAAATCCTGCAGATTAGGGAGGGCTAAAAAGAAGGGAAGGGTGGTATTTTACAACAACCTAAGCAGGGCTTTTGAAGCACTCAGCATGGGGATGGAGGGCAAAGATGCAAGGGGAAAAAGGGAGCTAGACCAGACTGGGCAGAAGCCTTTTTAGCAAATTTATCCTTGATGTATCCATGCTTTCTACAATCTTATGGCCGTTCAAATACTCTCCAAATAGATGCACAGAGATCACCTCATGCTTCATTCCGCTCACATCAAATATCTTCCTAATTTCCTTTTATCTTTTTTCCAAATCTTGTTCTTCATTTAAGAGTCAATTTAGACATCACATTCTGCAGGGGACACCTTTCTATTGTCAAAGGGTAATAGTTCTTTCGAAGGGTAATAGTTTCAATCAATTTGGATATGAGGTTATATACAATGCAATTTGTATACAAAACAAAATACAATTATTTTGGGAGAAAATGTAGGACTTTCTCCCCTAATCTGACCAAAATTCACTCGTGTGAGCCAAGAAACATCGTGTTCAAAGTTTCATATTTTTAATTTATATTAACTTTTCTAATACTAACAAAGAGGTGATACTTTAAGGACACAGAATGAGCAATAATTTTTGAACATAAACAAGGAGGAAGTTTGCTAACTTTTTTAATAACTGGAAGCTAACATATTAGTTAACTGTAGCTATGCTATATTTGTTAATCAATTTGGTTAAATTTAACAAACATCTCTCACAGTGCTATATGCTGTGGTAAGAAAAGAAATATTTTGTTCTTACCTACAAATCATTTATAAATAGAAATAAAGGAGGGCTGCAAATAAATGTAATGCAAAATGGAGGGTGCCAAAAGGAAATACATAAAATGGAGGGCACAACATTTCTGAGATTACCCAGGGAGGAAGGGATTTTAAACAATGGAACAGAAAACAAAACTTAGAAGTGAAGTACAATAGTTTAAATGCAAAATAGTGACATGATGAAGTTGGAGAATCAGTAAGCTTAAAAGTAATGCTCACCAAAGAATATTAGGCTCTTAGATCCAATGGTAATTTTTCTGCTTTAATAAATATTTGCAAGGTGGACAAGTTATGATTGCCATGGGAATCATAGTTTTGAATTCATAAACTTGTTCAAGTAAAATGTCTGCCATGATCTTACTGGAATGCATTTTTGCATTTAGTTATCTTAGTTTGTGATGGAGGATGGAGAAAAGAAAGGAAAAATGCACCAAACAATATAAAATTTTATATGTGGAAGTCTGAAGCAAGTTTTAATGCTTTAGAAAACAGTTGAAAAATAAGATGCTATAATATGAAATTTTCCAAAAGGAATGTTTGACTCTCTGGTCCCAGCACAGGGACCATACTCCAAGGAAATTTCTGATTAAAATTAAATAAAGAAAAATTAAAAGAAAAATTATCTGCACAAATAAACATTCTCATCAGCACCATTTGTTGTAGCAAGGCATATAGAAACAAATTGATTATTCATTGATTTAGAAATGGATGAAAAATTATAGGCTATAACTGAATGGAATAGTATGGCACCATAGGACAAATAAAAGGAAGGATTTAAAAATACACTGAGGTATTAAAAGGCAGTAATATAGATTGAAGAACACAGAAACAAAAAAAGGAAAACTAGTTTTTTTATTGTAGCTGTATTATTAAAATATAAATATTATGATAGCAATCAATCTATCAATGTGTATGAATGAAAAGATTTCTGGATTCATTTAAATGACATAAATTCTGGATTTTCTACTTGTGACTCTATGTGAAAACAAGGATTCAGTTGTTTGTTTTTTTATCTGTAAAAAAGGTGATTGGGTTATACAACAATTAATACTAATTCATGCTCCAAACCAATGATCATATGATATAACCAAGACTTCCCCCGCAACTAAACAATTAATTAAAGTGATAATAAAAATTAAAAATAAGAAACAAAACAAATTTATCCCTGAGGACTGGAAATCTGAATATTTATTTGAAGGGTAAATTTAAAATGATCAAATATCTTTACTGAGAGAAATTCTTTTTTATTATAAAGTTGAATAAGCATAAAATGATTATTTTAATAAATAAAAGCAGAATAATGGATATAGTTGAAAGTATGAACTACATTTTAAAAGATTTTTAAAAAAGATTTTTAACATGATATAAATAAAATTGTTCCATTTGTTTTGTCATCTGAACTCCCTTCTGTTCTCCTCTTTACTGTTTAGTTGGAGGATTTTTATTTCTTTTCTTTTTTTATTCTCTGATAATTCACCAGTATTCCTTATCTTTCTCAACAAGAGGCTACTCTTTAATCAACAGTGTAGTTAAAACAAATCAATATATTGACCATATGGGAAAAAATGAATGTATCATGCTTTGCCTCTAGTTCATCAACTCTGTCAAGTTGTACTTTATCATCATCTGTCTTCAGAAATTTCAACTACTCATCATATTGGTAAGAGTTCTGATGTCATTCAGAATTATTTTCTTTACATTACTGTAGTCATGTGAACTGTTGTTTGCTTATTTCTGCACAGTTCAATCTTTGTCAATTTATACAAGTCTTCTTTTCTCTAAAGCTATCATATTAATTTATCTTGGCAGAATAAAACACTTAATTGCATTCATGCATCATCCTAGATAGTACCACAATTGATGGATACCCATGTTGTATCAAATTCTTTTCTATAATAAAAATACTTTCATTAAAACAACAACAATCACAGCAACAATCACTTTGTATATATTGGTCCTTTCATTCTGTCTTTTATCTCTTTAGGAGCATATATTTAAGAGTGTTAAGACTGATTCAAAGAGTATGAACAGATTACTGACTTCCTTGATATAACTCCAAATTGTTTCACGAATTGTTTCATCAATTTGTACCACTATCAGTGTACTACAGTCTCTTTGACAATTTTTATTTTTATTTTTATTTTTATTATCTCTGCCATGATTAATAGATTTTACATGAAAACCAGATATTTTTAGCCTACATTTCTATAGTGATTTGGTGATTTGAATATGGTTATTAAATTCTTTCACTTCAAAAATTACGTAGAAAAAAACACCTTCATATTTGCTAAGAATTTCTGTGAAAACCAGAATGTATTTTTTCAAAAATTATGTTTAGAAATGTAGTTATTGCATTGAGGGCTAAAAATCCCTGAATAGATTGGAATTTAAGGATAAAAGGGCTGGAAATTTCACTCACAGAAAATGAATTGTAGCATATTTTGCTTTTATGAATTATTTTTTTTTCTTTTGGCATCTTTCCCTTCATTGTGTTTTTTAAGAGATATGACTTTTATATATAACATAAAATGTTACATATGTTATGTAATGTAATGCATATCATTTGTTATTAAAATGTAATAAATGGAGACAGATACAGAGACAGAAAAAACAAAGACATTCAGAGAAGAAATAAACCATTAGTTTGGCAAAATCACAGTAGCATTGAGAGAGACTCTAATCTCATAGATCATACATTATACAAAGGGGAAAGAGATACATAAATGAAGAATTCATGGTCAATAGTCCCCCAAACTTTAATTGTCATGTCTTCATATGTAGAATAAAAGCTCAATTAAAATAATTTTTAAAAGTATCATTTATTCTTGGAAAATCAACACTTTCCTTAAATTTGTGCATCTATAAATGCCCTTCCTTTCAGAGAGACATTTTATTACAATCTGAATAGAGTCAAATAATTAATTGATAGCTTCTGATTCAATAAATTAAAATTATTATCCCAACCTCAACTTGTAGCTTGATTACTTTCCTGGTATGACTATCATAAGCAGGGAACACTAATTAAATCCCTTGTGATTATCATCTTTCTCTCAGAGGTGATGCTAGAACTATTCATTCAGAGTTTTGGGGTCATTCTGTGGCTTAAAGAAGTTTAAAATTCAGAAATATAAAAAAGGTATCCTAAATTTCTCAGACCACCAAAGAAAATGGGCAATTTAAACAGCTAAAAATGAATCTCATGAAAGAAATTAATTTTAAAAATTTAAAACTTTATATAAATGTTCATATTAAGTATTTTCTATTTCAAGTAAAGTATATCTATCTATCTATCTATCTATCTATCTATCTATCTATCTATCTGCCTGTCTCTCTGTCATTCTTTCTATCTGTCTGTCTATCTTTAGATTCTTTCCCCTTTTGTTTTGGACAGTTCAAAAAGCTTAATTATGTAGTTGACTAAGTTCTGTTATTTAAGCATCAGTAAGCATCAAGAGTGGACCATCTTTAATATGATATTCCTTAATGACAAAAAAAAGGTACTCTGCATTATTTAGAATTCTCTTCATCATACCACTATTGGGAAAGGAACAATATCCTAAAATGTGTTCAAAAGCAATAAAAATACTAATGGGGCACCCTAAATCAATCTGGCTTAAATGCCACCTTGTAAGGATCAACTGAGAGTCCAAGGGAGCAAACAGAATACTAAAATTGTCTTTTTAAGCTCTTAGCAGATCCTCCCATCAGTACCTTGCTGTTTGTATAACACTGAAAAATCCTCTTAAAATGTAAAAGAACATTTTCTATTTAGTTTAATTGGCCCTAAACAACCAGTTTAATTTGCTTTTTAATGGACAGATGTATAGATTTTTAAAAATAAATTATTTGTAATTTTCTCAGACAGTTTTTTTTTCCTCTTTCTCTTGCAACTTCAAACTATTTAAGGTAAGTTTTGGTTCAAAAAAAGATACTTTAACTTATTTTCCAGAAATTTTATTTTTTATCCTTGTTGCTTAGACCTAACATCACATAAGTCATGCCATTTTGGCTGCCTTAGGTCAGAGATTTAGAGCATTTCCCAAAAAAATATTAATTTAAAAACATATGCAAACTAGTGTTAGTTCACAGTACCCTTAATCTCTGCCTTGAGCAATAGCTCCCTCTTACCAATGTCCTACTTGACATTTACATCTAAATGTACTATATATCCCTGAAATTCCAAAGGCATAACCTAGCTTTTTATAAATTCCCTAAAACCAATATTCTTCACTTCTCTATTTCTGAAATTATGAGTGATCTCTTGACTGTCAAACTCATTAACCTTTTAAAAATTTTGATCTTTCTTGATCTTTCTGTAGCCTTTGATAAAATTCATTTCTGTTTTCCCATTAATATTCTCTATTTTACATTAAGGAGTTATTATCTCCTGCTTCTCTTCCAACCTATATTACCATTCCTTTTTAGTCTCCTTTGCTGGATTTCATCCAGATTACATGTCTACGAATTTGTAAATGCCACAGGGTTCTGTCTACTCCCTTTTTTCCCTCCCTCTAAACTTTCACGGGATCCTTTTAGTTCCAATTGATTCAAATATTATGTCTATGCTGATGATTATCAAACCTTCTTTTCTAACCCTGACATCTTTGCTAACCTCCAGTCTCTCATCTTCAGTTTCCCATCAGACACATTGAACTGGATGTCTAGTAGTATCCTTAACCCAACTTGTCCAAAATTAAACTTATCTTTTCCCCCAAACTCTTCTGCCTTCCAAATTTTCCTATTACTATGAAGGGGAACACCATATTTTCAGTCCCTTGGGCTTACAATCTAGTCGTCATGGTCAAATACTCATTATCTCTTAGCTCTGTCCTTCATATCTAATCTGTTTCCAAAGTGTGCCATTTACCTTTGAGACATCTGATACTGCCACCACCATTATGCAGACCTTCACTACTTCATGCCTCATCTATTGTAATATGTTTCCCATTGTTCTGTCTGATAGATTTCTTCCTCTTTTTCAATCCATCCTCCTTTAAATCACCAAAGTGATTTACTTAACATCTAAGTCTGACAAGTCACTCCCCACCACTCATTCAAAAAACTTCAGGTGCCTCCTGATCATCTTGAAGACCAAATATAAAATTCATCTGGTAATCAAATTCCTTCAAAATCTTGTCTCCTATCTCCAACACCCTTCCCCCATCAATTCTGCTGAGGGCCTCGGTAAGACTCTTGCTGACTGGGATCCCAGGGTGAAGGATATAACTGTGACAGAATACCTTGAAAACAGGGTGGGAAGCACTGCACCCTTCAACCTCCATACCTTCACCTACACCTTCAGCTTCTGCTGCCAGCTGGGGAAGATTTGACCTCAGGGCTCATTGCTACTACATCAACCTAATCTAGTCAATCAGAAGAGCAGAAGAAACCCTTTCAGGACAGAATTGCCCAAACCCATAGATCTAGCAAATAATCAGAGGAGCAAGATTACAACAAATGACAAGGTTAAAGGAAGAAAAAAATATAAGTAAACAACAGAAAAAGAAAAAAGAAACTGCAATTGACAATTTCTATCCAGGTAATGAACAAAGAGCAAATGGAAGAGAGGAGGACCAAGGAACACCAAGCAAAAATGCAGAAACTCCAGGGAATTGGACTCAGGCTTTGGAAGAACTCAAAAGACAATTCAAAAAACAATTAAGAGAGGTTGAAGACAATTGGGAAAAGAACATAAAAAGCAAAATAAGGCATCTGGAAACAGAGACACATGAACTAAAACAAGAAAATAGTGTCCTGAAAGTCAGAATTGACCAGCTTGAAAATGAGGCAAAGAAAGTGAAAGATGACCCACAAAGAAAAAACAGACTAGAAGGAGAAGGATAACCAAAAAGCCAGGGATGAAATTCAATCTTTAAAAATTAGAATCCACAAAGTAGAAGCAAATGATTCACAAGGCAGCAAGAGTCTATAAAAGAAAGTCAAAAGAATGAAAAAAATGAGGAAAAAAGGAAACGCCTCATTTATAAAACTACAGACTTAGAAAATAGATCCAGAAGAGACAATTTAAGAATCATTGGACTACCTGAAAATCATGACAAAAGAAAAAGCCTGGACACCATTCTAAAGGAAATTATCCCAGAAAACTGCCGCAATATTCTTGAACAAGAAGGAAAAGTGGAGATTGAAAGAATCCACAGATCACCTTTTGCATTTAATTCCCAATTGGCAGTGCCCAGGAATGTTATAACCAAATTCAAGAACTACCAGATGTGAGGAAGATTACTAAATTATTCTTTAGGAGACCTAGCAGGCAGGGCAGGAAAATTCTAAATGGAATGGGGAAGCAGAAAGTGTGGCTGCTCTCTCTGAGACAGACTCCATGGTGGTTGGGACAAGTTGTAACTGATCCTGGGAGACCTCAGAGGAAGTGGAGTTTGAACTCTGATTTCTTGATATCCAGAAGGAGGATTTTGTCTGTGGGAGGTTAGGTAGAGACTATGAAATCTAACCTGAGTTGCTGGTCAGGTCAGGTTGGTTTAGCTCCCTGACTCACCCAATTAAAGGTGTACTGGCTGAAGACCTGAGAAAGCTGTACCATTGCTGGATTGTGACAGGACTCTGCAGTGAGGATATCCCATTTTCCTTCCTGAACTCCATTGTGCCCTGTCCTGCTTTAGATTTAGTTCAGAGTAGATATGTCCCTCCACTGACCCTGTGGTTTTCCCATAGTCTGGAAGTAAACAAACCCCCTATTCCCATCCTTTAGACCATAGTTCCCTCAATTAAATTTATTAGAAACCCTCTTGTAATTTGCTTGCTGGTTTCACAGACCCCTTGTCTAGGTAGGGCAGGGTGACAGGGCCTAACTGTCACTCCTGTCAACAGTCATTTCTTTTAACAGCTAAACCCAGTTTCCCGAACTTGTTTGGTCCCACCTATTGTCCATTCCTGTCTCCTACTCACCCTTCTGAACCCACATATAATATTTAAGTTAACTCCCCTGTTTTTCCCCATAAGACAGACCAAGGAAAAATATTATAATCTGCTAAGAAGTTATTCATATATCATGGAACCTCAGTTAGGATAACACAGGACCTGGCTGCATCCACACTGAAGGACCAGAATATGATATTCTGGAAAGCAAGGGAACTGGGTCTACAACCAAGAATCAACTACCCAGCAAAATTACCTATATCCTTTCAGGGGAAAGTATAGTCATTTATTAAAATGGAAGACTTCCAAGCATTCATAAAGAAAAGACGTAACTTAAACAGAAAATTTCATGCCCAAAAACATAACTCAAGAGAATCACAAAAAGGTAATTAAGAAAAGGAAAAAAAACAAATAAAAAACTTTTCTTTAAGGGACCCAATGAAGATTCAAATAATTTGTATTTCTATAAGAAAAGATGATATTGGTAACTCTTAAAAATTGCTATTATCATCAGGGTATCTAGAAAAAGTATTCTTAGAGGGAAGAGTGACAAATTGTATAGGATGAAATGTCTCTCTCTCTCTCTCTCTCTCTCTCTCTCTCTCTCTCTCTCTCTCCATATATATATAAACTAGGGGCAAAAAGAGGATAATATTTAGAGAAATTGGAAGAGAAATAAAATGGGATAATTTAATATTTCATAAAGAAGTAAATGGGGTAGATAAGGAGAGAAGACCAATACAATGGAAGGAACAAAGAAGTTGGAGACAGTCTCCTAGAAAATTTTAATCATTACAGTAGGAAGAGTCATAAAAGATCAAATGGAAGGAAGATCTCAAAACTTGTAAGTTAATTTTTGGGAAGAATAGTAAGAAGCCATGTCTGGGGGCATGGCTGCCAGTTGATGCTTGGAATCTTGGGAGATTCCTGATGCCATGCCAGGGCATGAGACCTATCATTTGTTGGGATTGCCCTACATAAGAAAGAGAGAGCCCAAGCCTGACTGACTCGGTTGGTAGTTGGGGTTCTGGGTGGGTAGGCAAAACCTTCCTCTCCTCAATTTATTGAGTAGGCTAGGGATTAACCAGTATACTTTGAGATTACAGTATTGCTACTTAGTCTTAGGGTTAATTGACATCATTCATCAAACTGCTGTTATCTTCAAATTATACACAGAAGGTTTATCCAACAAATTATCATCAATCAAGTTGCAACTTGATCCATCTATAGGCAAGCAGTGCCATCTCCTGGCTCAGCCCTGCTCCAGCATTCTGAAACTGTTGGATTTAATACCTTTGGGCTACCATTAGAATTTATTTAGTATTTCCTAAGCCCTCTTCCCTTCCCTCAGTTTCCCTGATTATTTAAACATCCTAAGTAAAACCCTTGTTACAAAGCCTAAACTATCTACTGACATTTTGTTGGTTGTCCTGACAACAATAGTGAAAGAGGCACCTCAAGAGAGTTTCAGGGAAGTTTGAAGGGACATATAGGTGTCCAGCTTCATCTTTAGAAGCTGTGACTGATTACCAATCATAGCATTCATAGTCAGATGTGTTACTAATCTTCATCAGTACTTTTTATAACACTATTTAAGGATGGGGGATGGGACCAACTGTCGCCAATGGCCTTCTTTTGGCTCTTTTTGTCCCATCCCCCATCCTTACAAGTAATTCATCTATCATCAATTAATTGACAGCTGACTACTAGGAAACCAGTTTTCCTGAGGAACCATACTATAATTGGTTGAGGGAATTTTAAAGGAAATCTGATTATACTCAGAGACTTTCTGTTGATACACAAAAGAGGCTTAAAGCTCTTCTACCATCTAAGGCTTTTTGCTTCATTCCTCTGAGCCAATACATCATCTCTACTGTTTCCCTCAATGATCATTAAAAACTCCAAATTCAATCATCATCCTCATCAAAATCAACAGTGTCATCAACACCATGATCAACACCACAATTATCAACAACACCATCAACATGATCATCAACATCGCCATCATCAGCAACATCTTCAACATTGTTATCAACAACACCATCATCAACATTGTCAATAGCATCATCATCCACAGTATCATTCTTAACATCATCATTCTCAACATAATCATCAACATCATCATCAACAACTACATCTTAATCATCATCAACATCACCATCATCAACAACATCATCAACATCGTCAATAACATCATCATCCATAATAGCATCCTCACCATCCTCATCCTCATCAATATCATCACTAATATCATCATCAACATTACCATCACCATCAACACCATCAACCTCATTGTCATCACCAACAACACCATCAACATCATCAACAACATCATCAACCTTGTCATCAACAACACCATCGTCAACATTGTCAACAACATCATCATCCACAACATCATTCTCAACATCATCATTTTCAACATCATCATTCTCAACATCATCATCAACAACTATATCTTCATCATCATCATCACCATCATCAACAACATCATCAACATTATCAATAACATCATCACTCTCAATATCATCCTCAACATCCTCATCCTCATCAATATCATCATCACCAACATCATCATCCACATCACCATCACTATCAACACCATCAACACCATCAACATCAATGTCATCACCAGGAACACCATCAACATCATCAACAACATCATCAACATTGTCATCAACAACACCATCATCAACATTTTAAACAGTAACATCATCCACAACATCATTCTCAACATCATTATTATCAACAACATCATCATCCACAACATCATTCTCAACATCATCATTATCAACAACATCATCATCATCAACATCATCATTAATATTATCATCAACAACTACATCTTCATCATCATCAACTACACCATCATCATCAACATCAACATCAACATCTCACTATCCATCTTTTCATGGCCCTGGAAATATTTTTGCTGGATCACCTAATCTTATAGCATACTATGCAAAGTACTGAATGAGAACCAAAAGACCTAAACTTTAGATTTTGGTGCCACTATGTGTCCTTTGGGGGGGTATAAAAAGAAAGCCTCTTTTTCTTGGACTCAGTGTCTTCATTTATGTATTACCTCTACATTGCATTAAGTTAATAAATTAATTCAAAGAATAAACCAGATGTAAACAAGAAAAAAAATGAACATAAGTTTTTTGATGGAACAAAAAACAATCTAGTTTCCTTCACCCTACCTTTTCAGTTTTTTAACATTTTAACAACTCCTTTGCCATGTATTTTTTGATCCATTGACTATCTACCTTAGTATTTTTGGAACAATACACTCAATTCTTATATAGCATTTTCACTGACTATTTCTTATGCCTGGAATAGTTTCCCTCATTTCTGTCTACTAGATTTCCTGGCTTCCTTCAAGTTCCAACTGAAAATTACCCTCTATAGATGGTAAACCTTCCCCAGTCCCTCTTAATTCAAGTGTCTTCCCTCTCCTAATTATTTCCAATGTATCCATTATGTGGCTTATAAAAGTTTTTTCCTACCATTAGATTGTGATCTCTTTGACTGCAGAAACTATCTTTTCCCTTTCTCTTATAACTACTGTTTAATACAGTGCATGGCAGCTATCCTAATAAATGCTTACTAACTTTATATTCCATAAAACTGGATTATGTCCTGATCCTTATGCATGGCATTCCATTAAAAATCTATGCCTTTATCCAGATACAGTTCACTATGTCTGCAATATACTTCCTGCTTGTTTCTGCCTATTAGAAACCCCTAGGTTTCTTCAGTGATCAACTCAAATGTGTAGTATGTAAAATCATATAGCCATGTTTTATGGGTCAAGCTGGCAGTTCCTCAGTTAGAATACAGAACCCGACATGAGACAGGGGCTGATGCTAGCCTGACACTTTGAAGGCAGGGTATATGAAAAGCTCTCAGACCCCTGACTTCGTCACTTTTCCTTCTACCCCTTTGGGTTTGGGACCTGGATTGGAGGGAGGTGGAACGTGGGTTTAGCTTACTTAGGCAGGTAGACTTAAACTTACACTGCAGGCCAACTATTAGCAACACATTTGGCAAATCTATCCATCCTTTAGATAGAAGAATATCAATATATATCAATGAATAAGATAACACCGTACTGACCCAGGGCTCATAGAGAAGCACATTAGAGTTTAAATCTGCTTAGGTATTCTTATCCTCAGCTTCATAGGAATACCTTCAGCATGTCAATCCTAGTTTAGCGAGGTTCGCTGTTTTAAAGTTCTTAGATTACCTCACCCTCTTTCCAATTCCCTTTCACCTAATATTTCATCATCAAATAAATCCATCAATCTTTTAAACCTAATAACTTGTAGTCGTTGGCTACCTTTCATCTAAGGCCAAGTAAGGACAGCTGTCTGGACAATCTAAAGGCTACAGCTATTCAGTACCATTAACAGTTGGATCAGGAAATGCCATATTTCCTTCCTATTTGACTCCATTGTTTATCCAATAGAAAATTACTTCCTTCTCAGGGCAGGGCTATAGAATCCTGCAATTAAAGCAGTTTGGGTGTATTTGCGGGAGAGTATTTTACTCATCTCTCTGCCAAGTTGGGGGTAGGATCCCTGCTGCTTCCACACCTATACCCTAGTTCTATAGCCTCAAGACTGGCCTGATTCCATCCTCCTTACTCCTCATATAGCCACTTCCCATTTATTACATTCGGCGAGTACAGTCACAAGCAAGAACCTACATTGATAATTAAGAACTATAAGATGGCTGTAGCTAGGATGGCCTTCATAATCATTAGCTTCACTCTACTGCTTTGGACAGTGATGCTGGGAGCCTTTGATTTTTGGGTTCATAAGGTCCCTCAATTTATATTGAAAATGCTGCAAATTTATGATTATTAACATTGGTTTGCAGTGACTTTAGCAGAGTTTATATATTTTCTACCCACCGTGGCTGCTATTCTGTTTGCTGCTTTACAAGATTTAAAGGCTTTGAGGAAAGTCTGTGGGCATCTCTGAGTAATGTTGAGAATGAATCGTACAAGTGCTGCTGCTGCTAATATAAATGATACACTGACACAAGAAATTTTATAACAGGTTAGGTTGTTGGTCAAGGTAGTTAAGTAGATCTGTGAAGGCAAAGAATTAGATGAGCATACCATCCTCCAGTTGGAGATCATTGAATCTAGGCACATGGGCACAGGCACAAGTGCAGTGTCTAGGTCAACTGAGGACAAGGCCAGAGACTGAGACCACCGTACTCATTGTACTCTCTACTATTTACTGACCTAGAGGATTGCCTAGACTTCTCTCAAGGTTAATTCTTCCTGCTGGACTATTTGTCTACCAAGTTGTGCATCACCATTATCATTAGCAATAGCAGCAAATGAGACTTTAAGGTCAGCATAGTTATTTACAAGTCTAGTCCTTTTTATCTCAGTCATATGAATTATAATCTTAGAGAAAATATGTGACAACAAATATGGAAAGTAATGCAATCTTATTCCAACATTTTGTTGGAATCCATTGAGACTATGGAAACCTTGGGACTGCCACTGGAATTCAAACTCTGGAAGCTATATTCTATCAAGCTGTAGATATTCTTGCATTTCCAATAGATAATGAATTTCTATTGTTCAGACTATGATATGAAGGTGGCTAGATAACTTGATATCTTGTATAGACAATGAATTAATGATGAATCAGGCCTAGATTAGAAGACAAAGACTATGAGGCAGACTTCCTTTGGAAATTAAAAATATTTATTCTTTAATATAATTTAATTATATAATATTTAATATAAATTAATTATATTATAACAATTATTATATATACTATAAATATTATAGAAATGTAATTATAGAAATATTATAATATAAATTAATTCTATTATATTTAATATAATTTAATTATAATATAATATAATTAAATAAATAAAATAAAATAAATAATTAAATTAAATTTTAAAAATTAAATTTTAAATCATTTTTAAAAAGCCCAAATTTTATGGGCTTTTATAGCCTAATGTATTTCTTGGAATACTATATGATTTTAAGTCAAAGGACCCTACAATCACTGAAGAACTGAAGTTGACAATCACCCAAAAAGCAATGCCCATGTTAAGTGTGAACTGCCCGCTTTATGTTCTGCTTATAAATGGAGAAGTGGTATGAGAGTATCATCTAAAAACAAGATGAGCAATAATGTAAAGACTAAAGAATAATTACTGGTATTTTTAATATATCAGAATACAAAGAAAAACCTCAAAATACCTATGGCATATTTATTGGAGTACATAGAAAAGAGTAGGCATGGGATAAGGTGGTATAGGGGGATTACTATATATAATATTTGAATGAGTACTCCCAATTGATAAATTACAGACATATTCTATTACATTATAAATATTATTTACTAGTGGAGTATTAAAATATTTTGAAATTGTTATTAAAATTTTTATAGCATATTCCCAGGGATAGACATCATATTATGTCAAAAGACAAGTTAAGCCTCGGTGTACAAGATATTTTCTCAAGATCTTGTTCAGTTATCAGTGATACATTTTATAGCTATGGTGACACATAAAAAAAGAGAAAAATATGAAGTAGACATCAATCTCTGTTATCTCCTCTTTTTTCCCCATATTGTTAATGTCAGAATGTTATCTCTGTTGATAGACTTTAACTTCCTCAAGATCAATATTTTCTTTTTTTCACTTTCATCTTTCTGTCTCCAGTATCTAGCAGATAATAGTGGCTTGAAAAAATATTATTTATTGAATTATTGGTTGATCATAGATCACATTTTAGAGATAAAGTTGGCAGAATTATTTCTTGAGGTACCCAAAGGCACTAAGAAATATTATTTTATGGAGCATGGCTACCTTATTTTCCATCTTAATAAAGCAGTGAGCATCATAAAGTTATGACTACAAAGTGAACTGCAATTTAGGTATAAAAATCCTCTGTAGAGGATAAAGAATTAGGAAAAATCTATGGAAACCTTGATAAGACACTCCAAAATATTTCAATATATATTATCATACTCAGTGCAAAGTTGGGCAGAGGGTAAGTTGGAAAATAAAGTTCAGGATAAAAATGATACAAGGTATAGAGTTTTCTAGACTTCTTAGAAGCCTCACCCCTCAATATTATTAAGTATTATTTAAAAAGAAATTAGCAGGAATGGGTCAAACATCCCCAACCAAAAATAAACAGAAAATTAAAATAATCATAGGCAATGTATAACTACTTATTGATGTGAGAAGAGCTTCTGAATCAGATATATAATCAGATTATCCACTAGTAAGAGTCAAGTTTAAAAATATCAATATTGAATTTGAAGAAATGATAAATGTGAAAGGACAATGCAGAATGTTATTACACGTGGTTCATCCAATATCTATTTAAACAATATGTTGAGTATAAAATGGGGAAGCAATAAAACTCAATATATTAATTCTTATCATCATTTATGTGGAGCTTATAAAAGGTAGGGGAGTCATCATGATGAGTAGATAACAATGGCCTTTGTTATTGCAACAGCCATCAAATACTTGACTTCATTAAATATTATTGTAGTGTCCAAGGTCAAGGCATTTTTACTTCAATTTGCAAATTATAATAGATTGTGCATACTGTTATGAATTAAAACAGTGAAAAATAGGGGAGCTATTTTTGAATATGAATATGAATCTAAAAAACAATCTGGGTATGAGACTGAATTATCCCAAGAGCATTTGACAATGAAAAAAGACAACAAATATGAATTAGAATATATTTCCAAGGATTTAAAAAATAATCTGATCTCATCATCAATTGGAGTGGAAACATAACATTTAGGTCCTAAGACCTTAGTAACTCAATATTACATGAGGAAATGAAAATTGAACTTAATGAGTTATTATCAGGAAATAGAAGTAGTTCAGTCCAATTATACAATTACGAAATCTATGCTCAAAACAAAAAATAAACTCATAAAAGAATTGAGGTTATATCTTTAGAAAATATCAAATTGTAGGTGGAATTATTGTCAAAAAATGATGGAGAGTACATCAGCAACTCTTAACTCTAATTAATATATTATTTGCATATCTATGATGATGTTCTAGAACTATCTAAAAGTTATCTTTGAATACAATATAAGAAGGGAATGCTCAATTTTTCATAGAAAATGTTGAATGTCATATCATATCCTCAGATTTAAACAAACTGAATGAAAGACAGTAAATAATTATTCACTATTGTCTGATGGGAAAATATTTTTACTAAATATGAGTAAAAATAAATATTGAGAGATCTCCTTCAACATGGAGATTTTCATGATTATGTTGGTTTTGTCTCCCAAAACTAAAGCAATCTGTGAATAATAGGTCATATTTTAAGGAATACATACCTAAACAAAATATTTTAAGACATATTAATAATTTTTAAAGGAGTTACATTTGTCTGACTCATTGGGTTTTATATAAAGGAAACATTTCCCTGCCATTTGTTCAAACTGGAGTATTCTCTTTGCCTTTTCCTTTATCTTGATGCACAGACGTACTGAATAAAGCAACATTTCTGGGCTTTGGTCCATTTCTATATATTTGCCCAAAGCAACCATAACTGCATATCCAAGTGATGCATAATTCAAAAGTATTTGTCAGCAAGTTATTTTTATGGCATTGATATACCAATAAAATTCAGAAAATACAAGATAGAGGAGGAAATTTTTATAATGAGAAAACTTACAATTGTAAAAGCAGATAGTACCTGGATTTTATTGCCATATTTTTTGTTTGTTTGTTGTTATTTTTATTTTCAGCTCAAATTTCAAAGCTATGAAAGAGCAATTATTCAGAGCCAAATGAAGGGAGTATATTTTTTCAAGGCTAAGCTTAAACACCATTGGTTTGGTTTGTTACATATTGATTTGCCCGTGACTTTGAAATATTGTATTTCAGTTCATACTATGATGGTCAAAGCAAATGGAAATTAGAGAAACTTTTCTTTATTTCTTTGGCAGTTTTCTTATTAGATGTCAGGAGATTATCTTTAAATAAGGTTGAAGGACCATCATTGACTTTTGCCTCCTAATTTGTTCACTGACTGTGAATTTAATATAAATTATACCCCCTTATTTGGTCTGAAAACCCATTTTTGGTCATGGTCACCCCCTACCTTTGACTGGACCAGCATGCATGCTATATGAGGACACCAGAGATCACCTGGTTTCCTGACACTTGGAAGAGGCTGGTCCCAAGTTCTATGTGACTTCTGGTCTTCAGAAAATTGGGTTCTGACTCAGACTGAGGTCAAATTGGTCCAACTGGAGTGACACAGAAAGCATGATATCACTTGCTTTATAAGAAAGAAGATGGAAGAAGTACTGCTCTGTTTGTTTGTTTTTGTGGGGTTTGTGGGGACTGGAGACTCTTGCTATCAAAGCCACTTTTGGCTGATGAAAATATCATGGCAAACAGATTAATTAGGCTCATACAAGTGATCATGTGATTTTTCTCTCTCACTAACTTTTGTTAATAATCACAACAGACCAGATGGAAATCTACTGTGTAAACTCACTTTGGGGAGTTATAGCACTTTGTTTGCATGTGGGAGAAATATTCCTAATGGAGACTTAAAAACATTTCTTTACCACAGTATTTAAGGTTTGTGTTTGAGAGATTGTGGGAAAATGGAAGAGTAGAGCATGAGACTACAATCCTCTCCAAACTCTCCCACAATCAGAAAAAAAATCTGTAGAATTAATGCTAAATGGAAAAGATGTCAGGAGTGAAGCAAAAATGGAAAAGAGTCAGAAGTGAAGCAGAGTATCCAAGCATGACTTGGAAAATAAACCTTGCCCTAGATTATGGAAATTGGAAGAACTAAGTAGGATCCAGAAAATAACAAACACAAAAAAATCCCAACACATGAGACATCACCCCCCTGAACCATAGGAACAGAGCTCAGTTCAAACATAAAACTAACAGTTAAACCTATTGGTTTGGCTGCTAACGTTTTTTTGTTTTGTTTTTGTTTTTGTTTTTGTTTTTTGTTTTTTTGGCGGGGTGGGGGGAAATAAGACAAAGAGAAAGAATCCAACTATAGATAGGTATTACAGAGACTGAGAAGACCAGGATTCAAATTCAGAGGATAGTGAAGTTAATACACTTGCTTCTAAAACAGCTAAGAAAAACATGAAAAGTCCACCAAAAGTTTTTTTGGAAAAGCTTAAAAAAGAAATAAAGAATCAAATGACAGAGCTTGAGGAAAAATGAGGAAGAAAAAAGAACAATGAAAGAAAATAAAGAAAATTATGAAAGAAAGATTATCCAATTGGAAAAAGATATATAATAACTCACAGAAGAAACCATTTAATTAAGAATTAGAATAAGGGGAAGCAAATGAATTCCTAAGACAACAAGAAATAACAAAGAAATAATCAAAAGTATAAAATAATAGAAGAGAATATGAAACATCTGATAAAAACAACTATCCTGAAAAATAGATTGAGGAGAGATAATATAATAATTCTTGGACTATCAGAAAGTTATGATGGAAATATGAAAGACATAAGCTATATATTTTGTTGGATGCTGCCTTCTATTGCATGGGGAGGAGTGAAAGACCGAATAAAAAACTAACAAAATGCATAGAAAATAAAGGAAGTTCAGAAAGCGACTCAGACAAGCAGGGTAACTCTAAAATCATTTTCTTACAGATCTTATGCAATAGAGATCCACAGTTTTCTATGTAGTTCTATTGTTATGCTCTTTGTATAGAAATGTTCATGTATATATTTATTTCAGAATAACAGAAAATAAAATATTATNATTTGTTTTATGAGTGTTGTCAAAGTATATATATAACTTTTCATATATTCTTATCATCATTTATGTAGAGCTTATAAAAGGTAGGGGAGTCATCATGATGAGTAGATAACAATGGCCTTTGTTATTGCAACAGCCATCAAATACTTGACTTCATTAAATATTATTGTAGTGTCCAAGATCAAGGCCTTTTTACTTTAATTTGCAAATTATAATAGATTTTGCATACTGTTATGAATTAAAACAGTGAAAAATAGGGGAGCTATTTTTGAATATGAATATGAATCTAAAAAACAATCTGGGTATGAGACTGAATTATCCCAAGAGCATTTGACAATGAAAAAAGACAACAAATATGAATTAGAATATATTTCCAAGGATTTAAAAAATAATCTGATCTCATCATCAATTGGAGTGGAAACATAACATTTAGATCCTAAGACCTTAGTAACTCAATATTACATGAGGAAATGAAAATTGAACTTAATGAGTTATTATCAGGAAATAGAGGTAGTTCAGTCCAATTATACAATTACGAAATATATGCTCAAAACAAAAAATAAACTCATAAAAGAATTGAGGTTATATCTTTAGAAAATATCAAATTGTAGGTGGAATTATTGTCAAAAAATGATTGAGAGTACATCAGCAACTCTTAACTCTAATTAATATATTATTTGCATATCTATGATGATGTTCTAGAACTATCTAAAAGTTATCTTTGAATACAATATAAGAAGGGAATGCTCAATTTTTCATAGAAAATGTTGAATGTCATATCATATCCTCAGATTTAAACAAACTGAATGAAAGACAGTAAATAATTATTCACTATTGTCTGATGGGAAAATATTTTTACTAAATATGAGTAAAAATAAATATTGAGAGATCTCCTTCAACATGGAGATTTTCATGATTATGTTGGTTTTGTCTCCCAAAACTAAAGCAATCTGTGAATAATAGGTCATATTTTAAGGAATACATACCTAAACAAAATATTTTAAGACATATTAATAATTTTTAAAGGAGTTACATTTGTCTGACTCATTGGGTTTTATATAAAGGAAACATTTCCCTGCCATTTGTTCAAACTGGAGTATTCTCTTTGCCTTTTGCTTTATCTTGATGCACAGACGTACTGAATAAAGCAACATTTCTGGGCTTTGGTCCATTTCTATATATTTGCCCAAAGCAACCATAACTGCATATCCAAGTGATGCATAATTCAAAAGTATTTGTCAGCAAGTTATTTTTATGGCATTGATATACCAATAAAATTCAGAAAATACAAGATAGAGGAGGAAATTTTTATAATGAGAAAACTTACAATTGTAAAAGCAGATAGTACCTGGATTTTATTGCCATATTTTTTGTTTGTTTGTTGTTATTTTTATTTTCAGCTCAAATTTCAAAGCTATGAAAGAGCAATTATTCAGAGCCAAATGAAGGGAGTATATTTTTTCAAGGCTAAGCTTAAACACCATTGGTTTGGTTTGTTACATATTGATTTGCCCGTGACTTTGAAATATTGTATTTCAGTTCATACTATGATGGTCAAAGCAAATGGAAATTAGAGAAACTTTTATTTCTTTGGCAGTTTTCTTATTAGATGTCAGGAGATTATCTTTAAATAAGGTTGAAGGACCATCATTGACTTTTGCCTCCTAATTTGTTCACTGACTGTGAATTTAATATAAATTATACCCCCTTATTTGGTCTGAAAACCCATTTTTGGTCATGGTCACCCCCTATCTTTGACTGGACCAGCATGCATGCTATATGAGGACACCAGAGATCGCCTGGTTTCCTGACTCTTGGAAGAGGCTGGTCCCAAGTTCTGTGTGACTTCTGGTCTTCAGAAAATTGGGTTCTGACTCAGACTGAGGTCAAATTGGTCCAACTGGAGTGACACAGAAAGCATATCACTTGCTTTATAAGAAAGAAGATGGAAGAAGTACTGCTCTGTTTGTTTGTTTTTGTGGGGTTTGTGGGGACTGGAGACTCTTGCTATCAAAGCCACTTTTGGCTGATGAAAATATCATGGCAAACAGATTAATTAGGCTGATACAAGTGATCATGTGATTTTTCTCTCTCACTAACTTTTGTTAATAATCATAACAGACCAGATGGAAATCTACGGTGTAAACTCACTTTGGGGAATTATAGCACTTTGTTTTCATGTGGGAGAAATATTCCTAATGGAGACTTAAAAACATTTCTTTACCACAGTATTTAAGGTTTGTGTTTGAGAGATTGTGGGAAAATGGAAGAGTAGAGCATGAGACTACAATCCTCTCCAAACTCTCCCACAATCAGAAAAAAAATCTGTAGAATTAATGCTAAATGGAAAAGATGTCAGGAGTGAAGCAAAAATGGAAAAGAGTCAGAAGTGAAGCAGAGTATCCAAGCATGACTTGGAAAATAAACCTTGCCCTAGATTATAAAAATTGGAAGAACTAAATAGGATCCAGAAAATAACAAACACAAAAAAATCCCAACACATGAGGCATCACCCCCCTGAACCATAGGAACAGAGCTCAGTTCAAACATAAAACTAACAGTTAAACCTATTGGTTTGGCTGCTAACGTTTTTTGTTTGTTTGTTTGTTTGTTTTTGGCGGGGTGGGGGGAAATAAGACAGAGAAAGAATCCAACTATAGATAGGTATTACAGAGACTGAGAAGACGAGGATTCAAATTCAGAGGATAGTGAAGTTAATAACTTGCTTCTAAAACAGCTAAGAAAAACATGAAAAGTCCCCCAAAAGTTTTTTGGAAAAGCTTAAAAAAGAAATAAAGAATCAAATGACAGAGCTTGAGGAAAAATGAGGAAGAAAAAAGAACAATGAAAGAAAATAAAGAAAATTATGAAAGAAAGATTATCCAATTGGAAAAAGAGATATAAGAACTCACAGAAGAAACCAATTAATTAAGAATTAGAATAAGGGGAAGCAAATGAATTCCTAAGACAACAAGAAATAACAAAGAAATAATCAAAAGTATAAAATAATAGAAGAGAATATGAAACATCTGATAAAAACAACTATCCTGAAAAATAGATTGAGGAGAGATAATATAATAATTCTTGGACTACCAGAAAGTTATGATGGAAATATGAAAGACATAAGCTATATATTTTGTTGGATGCTGCTTTCTATTGCAGGAGGAGGAGTGAAAGACCGAATAAAAAACTAACAAAATGCATAGAAAATAAAGGAAGTTCAGAAAGCGACTCAGAAAAGCAGAGTAACTCTAAAATCATTTTCTTACAAATCTTATGCAATAGAGATCCACAGTTTTCTATGTAGTTCTATTGTTATGCTCTTTGTATAGAAATGTTCATGTATATATTTATTTCAGAATAACAGAAAATAAAATATTATTTAAAAATAAAAAATAAATTATATGAGAATGCTGAAAAAAGAAACCAAAAATCTGTGAGTGTATCAATATAATGTGAAAGTATGTCATGATTTGAAATGTTAAATATACCTTACACATAAGCATTTAATGTTTTGTTTGTCAACATTATATTCATGCCAAAGGAAATATGTTATTATAGAGCTATATATAAAATAATATTGACAGGGTAAAATCTTTTATATGATTTTCTGAAGAACTTAATCATGGAAATAAATGTTACATAATTTATAAAATGTCAAATTCTTTCAGAAATCTTATTGTGTTATGATTCCTTTTCTCAAAGTGATTTTGCTGTTTAGCAACAGAAAAAAAGATAAATCTACATGGTTAAATACTAACAAAGCAGAAACTGTTTCTAAAAATCATACCACATAATCATCCATTTTTTAGCTGGATGGGGTCACAGATATAATTTAATCTAAATCATCTTCAAAATGAGAAAACTGAGGCCCTAAATTCTGAAGCAATTTGCTAAATGTGAGATAGTGTATTTATTTTAGGCCATCAAATAATAGAAAAAAAGCTTTCACCTTCTTATCAAGCCTTTTCTTTTTGAAAATATATGCTGAAAGGGGTATAAAACTTTGCCTACACTTTTACCCAGAAACACCACTTTTGGGTCTATACCGGTCATCAGAGAGAAAGGAAAAGGACCTCTATTTACAAAATATTCAAAACAGCTCTCTTCAGCTAAACAAGTTGTAATATATGGATGTAAAAGAGTACTATTGGTTGGGGGCAGCTGGGTAGCTCAGCGGATTGAGAGTCAGGCCTCGAGACAGGAGGTCCCAGGTTCAAATCCGGCCTCAGACACTTCCCAGCTATGTGACCCTGGGCAAGTCACTTGCCTACCCTTTGCCAATCTTCCACCTATAAGTCAATACACAGAAGTTAAGGATTTAAAATAAAAAAAGAGTACTATTGGGCCAAAAGTTATTATTTCAGGATAAAAAAACTTGGAAGGACTTATGAACTGAGGCAAAGTGAAATGAGCAGAACAGGAGAACATTTTATATAGTAATGGAAATGTTGTATGATGATCAATTTTGAGCAACCAAACTACTATCAGCAATGCAAGGACCCAAGGCAACCTCAAGGGACTCATGACAAGAAGTGCTATCCATAACCATAGAAAAAATGTCAACGTATGAAGGTAGATCAAACCATTACATTTCATTCCTTATTCCCTTCATGTGTTTTTGTTTTTTCTTACATGTGATATATGACTTCTTTCACAAAAGGAGGAACAGGGAAATTTGTATTGCATGACAACACTAGAATAATCTATATTAGATTGTTTACCCCCGTGGAGGGGAAGAAGAAGAATTTGTATTGCAAAAAGTCAGAAAGTAATAGGTAAATATATATATATATATATATATTTCTATGTGTAATTGAAAGAAAATAAAAGAAATGCATTGATAAAAAGGGGAAAATGGCTTCATATTATTTGGCCACTAGTCATAAAATCATCTCAAATCCCTTTACATATTAGTTTATCATCCTTTGGACATTCTGAAGCTCTAAAGTAGAAGAGTAAATATTTTACACAATGCTCCAGATATGATATGACCGTGGCAGAGTACAGAGGAACTATCAATTCACTAGTACTAGTTACTAAATAAGCCTCTCTATATAAGCTAAGGTTCTAAAGACTCTTCTAGCTGACAAAGGTCTCTCTCAATATGTATTGAGCTAGTTGGGCTCAAACTCTCAGCTGTCTTAAGATGAATTTCTTTAAAATCTCTTAACTTCTATGTATTGGCTCCTAGGTGGAAGAGTGGTAAGGGTGGGCAATGGGGGTCAAGTGACTTGCCCAGGGTCACACAGCTGGGAAGTGGCTGAGGCCGGATTTGAACCTAAGACCTCCCGTCTCTAGGCCTGGCTCTCAATCCACTGAGCTACCCAGCTGTCCCTAGATGAATTTCTATATAGCCATGTGCTTCCCTTCCTGCAAATGTGAATTTTTTTTCCTTGATATATTAGGGATTTCTCTTTGGATTTATTAAATCCATTCATTGACTTCTCCCAATTTTACTGCTGCCTGATCCACATATTTACTGTCAAGAAGAATAGTTTAAGACTACACATGCTTTGAGGGAGCTACTTGGTGCAGTTAATAGAGCACTAAGTCTGGAATCAGGAAAATCTGAGTTCAAATTTGTTCTCAGATACTAACTAAATGTGTATCCTCGGCCAAGCCACTTTAACCGCTATTTACCTCAGTTTATTCACTTGTAAAATGGGAATTATAATAACATTTTTCTAAGGTTTTTATGATGATCAAATCAGACGATATTTGTAAAGCCTTAGCATAATGACTGGCCTGTAGTAGATTATTTTTACCAAAATTTAGGTAAAAAATATCCATAGAATTCCAATGATCTGCCAGAGTATGAATCCTTTATACAAAGGAATATTTTATTACCTCTGTTTAATTAAAACTTAGTTGCTCTAGGTAAAAAAAAAATAAAGTTTTGTTATCTATACCTCACAAATGACCCCTGTAACAATAATCCTATAATTTTCTCATGAATTAGTGTTAAGCTGACTAGTTAATAGTTTGAAGACTTCTACTTGCTTCAATAATTTTTTTAATTGGGAGTATAGTTATACTTCACTTGATTCATTATAAGTAACCATCTACGTCCTCCACTACAAACACTTAACTATTGTTAATGGCTAATTATTGCTTTTCTAAATAACTTAATTTGTTGCTGCTTGACAAAGGACTTTGAATCGTTGTTAATATCTAAAACCATCTTTTTTAACATAGTGGGAATATCTGCACTGTGTACTGTATAACAATGCTGAAACCCTTGGCTCTTGCTTTCATTCTTCTTAGAAAGGAAACAATTCATTTTGAGAAATGAGAAACCTTCAGAAAAAAAAAAACAGTGAAAAGACTACTAGATTTAGAGACAAGATCTAGTTCCATGCCTAGCTAAAAGAAGTTAGGTGACAATTTTAACTAAATTGACTTCATTTTTCTCATTTAAACAATGAGAGATTTGGATTTGATGACATCTAAGAATCCATAGAATTCTAAATCATTTGATCCTAAATAATGAGAAGGAAAATCAATAGGTGTGCTAAGCAAGAGTTTTAAAGAAATTATTCTGTGATGTCTCCTAATCTGCACCTCTTTATTTTTTAACATAATTTTAGTATTTATTTTTTAGAAAAGTGAACATGGTTACATAATTCATGCTCTTACTTTCTTCCCCTTCACCCCCCTCCCCGAGCTCCTGCCCCATGGCTGATGTGTATTTCCACTGGTTTTGTCATGTGTCCTTGATCAAGACTTATTTCCAAATTGTTGATAGTTGCATTGGTGTGGTAGTTTCGGGTCTACATCCCCAATCATGTCCGCCTCAACCCATGTGTTCAAGCAGTTGTTTTTCTTCTGTTTCCTCTCCTGCAGATCTTCCTCTGAATGTGGGTAGCATCTTTACCATAAATCCCTCAGAATTGTCCTGGGTCATTGTATTGCTGCGTGAACAGATGCACCTCTTTATTTTTTAAGTAATCAGAAACATCATGTTTTATAATTCGTTCTTGAATTTCATATAGCCAATACATGAAGCAGGTCCATAGTTTCAGGAATAAACTGATAGTGTAATAAATGTAAAATTGTTTTAGAAATGTTAAATTACTATGCAAATATGTCATTAATTATCTGACATTTCTGAGGCAAATCATCACATGGCAATAGCTTTTAATCATTTTCTTTGACTTTATGTGGACAGAAATAATTTGGCATTAATACTTATGTTTGCAAAAAGTTATAGGTGTTCCTTAGATTATGTAAGAAATGGAGGTTAGAGATAGTTGGGGTGTGGTTTGGTAACCCCTTGGTCATAGTAGAAGGGCCAATTCTCCTCCACAGCCACCTCTCCTTACTAGGGAGACAACTTGGGGGTTCTTGACAATTGGGATTCCCCAAAATGGTTTTGTTAGGGTTAGAAAGTTAGACAGAGATGTTCTCTATTGAAAAAATATCTTCCAAGATGGTCAGGAACTGATTGAGAATCACTTTGAAGGGTTGTAATTGCTGAAGGATTTTGGAAACTCTTCAGATTTGCTTTTTTTTAAAACATTTATTAATATTCATTTTTAACATGGTTACATGATTCATGCTCCTACTTTCCCCTTCACCCCCCGCACTCCCCCCACCCATGGCTGATGCACATTTCCACTGGTTTTGTCATGTGTCCTTGATCAAGACCTATTTCCAAATTGTTGGTAGTTGCATTGGTGTGGTAGTTTCGAGTCTACCTCCCCAATCATGTCCGCCTCATCCCATGTGTTCAAGCAGTTGTTTTTCTTTTATGTTTCCTCTCCTGCAGTTGTTCCTCTGAATGTGGTTAGCTTTCTTTACCATAAATCCCTCAGAATTGTCCTGGGTCATTGCATTGTTGCTGGTACAGAAGTCTATTACATTCAATTTTACCACAGTATATCAGTCTCTGTGTACAATGTTCTTCTGGCTCTGCTCCTTTCACTCTACATCAGTTCCTGGAGGTCTTTCCAGTTCACATGGAATTCCTCCAGTTTATTATTCCTTTGAGCACAATAGTATTCCATCACCAGCATATGCCACAATTTGTTCAGTCATTCCCCAATCGAAGGACATACCTTCCTTTTCCAGTTTTTTTGCCACCACAAAAGTGCAGCTATAAATATTTTCATACAAGTCTGTTTATTTATGATCTCTTTGGGGTACAAACCCAACAATGGTATGGCTGGATCAAAGGGCAGGCATTCTTTTATAGCCCTTTGAGCATGGTTACAAATTGCCAGCCAGAATGGCTGGATCAGTTCACAACTCCAACAGCAATGCATTAATGTCCCAATTTTGCCACATCCCCTCCAGCATTCATTACTCTCCCCTTCTTTCATTTTAGCCCGTCTGCTAGGTGTGAGGTGATACCTCAGAGTTGTTTTGATTTGCATTTCTCTAATTATTAGAGATTTAGAACACTTTCTCAAGTGCTTATTAATACTTTTGATTTCTTTACCTGAAAATTGCTTATTCATGTCTCTTGCCCATTTATCAATTGGGGAATGGTTTGATTTTTTATACAATTGGTTTAACTCCTTATATATTTGAGTAATTAGACCCTTGTCAGAGTTTTTTGTTATAAAGATTTTTTCCCAATTTGTTGTTTCCCTTCTGATCTTGGTTACATTGTTTTTGTTTGTACAAAAGCTTTTTAGTTTAATATAATCAAAATAATTTATTTTACATTTTGTAATTTTCTCTAACTCTTGCTTGGTTTTAAAATATTTCCTTTCCCAGAGATCTGACAAGTATACTATTCTGTGTTCACTTAACTTATTTATAGTTTCCCTCTTTATATTCAAGTCATTCCCCCCATTCTGAATTTACCTTGGTGTAGGGTGTGAGATGTTGATCTAAACCTAATCTCTCCCATATGGTCTTCCAAATTTCCCAACAGTTTTTGTCAAATAGTGGATTTTTGTCCCCAAAATTGGGCTCTTTGGGTTTATCATATACTGTCTTGCTGATGTAATTTACCCCAAGTCTATTCCACTGATCTGTCTCTTAGCCAGTACCATATTTTTTTGATGACTGCTACTTTATAGTATAGTTTAATATCTGGTACTGCTAGGCCCCCTTCCTTGACATTTTTTTTCATTATTTCCCTTGATATTCTTGATCTTTTGTTATTCCAAATGAACTTTGTTATAGTTTTTCCTAATTCAGTGAAAAGGTTTTTTGGTAGTTTGATAGGTATGGCACTAAATAGGTAAATTAATTTGGGTAGAATGGTCATTTTTATTATGTTAGCTCATCCTACCCATGAGCAATCAATGTTTTTTCCAATTGTTTAGATCTAGTTTTAATTGTTTGGAAAGTGTTTTGTAGTTGTTTTCGTATAATTCCTGTGTTTGTTTTGGTAGATAGATTCCTAAATATTTTATATTATCTAGGGTGATTTTAAATGGTGTTTCTCTTTCTACCTCTTGGTGCTGTGATGTGTTGGAAATATATAGAAATGCTGATTATTTATGTGCATTTATTTTGTATCCTGCAATTTTGCTAAAGTTGTTGATTATTTCTACAAGCTTCTTAGTTGATTCTCTAGGATTTTTTAAGTATACCATCATATCATCTGCAAAGAGTGATAGCTTAGTCTCCTCATTGCCTATTTAATACCCTCAATTTCTTTTTCTTCTCTAATTGCTACTGCTAGTGTTTCTAGTACAATGTTAAATAATAGAGGTGATAATGGGCATCCTTGTTTCACTCCTGATCTTATTGGAAAGGCTTCTAATTTATCCCCATTGCATATAATGCTTGTTGATGGTTTTAGGTATATACTGTTTATTGTTTTTAGGAAAGGACCTTCTATTCCTATACTTTTCAGTGTTTTCAATAGGAATGGGTGCTGTAAGATATCCAAATTTTTTTTTAAACCCTTGTACTTCGGTGTATTGTCTCATAGGTGGAAGAGTGGTAAGGGTGGGCAATGGAGGTCAAGTGACTTGCCCAGGCTCACACAGCTGGGAAGTGGCTGAGGCTGGGTTTGAACCTAGGACCTCCTGTCTCTAGGCCTGACTCTCACTCCACTGAGCTACCCAGCTGCCCCGATATCCAAAATTTTGAGGAAGATCAGAATTTAATTTATTGTTCTTTATTTTTCTCCAGAAGTTCTTTCCTGTTGAGTCACTCTATTATTAAGTATTTCATCTATCTATTTTAATTAATTAGGTCATCTCCATATTACCCATTAAAATATGATAGCTATGATTTTCTTTTACTAAAAGCAAGGTAATTTAAATTGAATAGAATAGAGAAAGAGATAGAGTTAGGTAGAATGCTTTTGGAGGCAACTAAATTTTAAAATTGAGTCCTAGATAAGAATTTTAAAACATATTTGCCTTATTGACATGTGCCTGCAGACGTTTATTTGCCTTAGCCATTAATTAACTTTTTAAAAGTATCTTTATGAAGGGGGTTATCAGATATATGGGATATACTCTGGTGACCCTCACCTGACTGGTATAGGAGGGTCAAAGCTATTCACTCCCCACCTTACTGGGAAGACTTTTGGGGGTGTAGTTCATGAGGGGACTCCCCAAAATGGAAGGGTTGTTGTGAAGATAATAAAGGAAGTTGTTAGGAATAGATTGAGACTTAAATGGACTTTGACCAGTGATCAGAGCCACTAATATCCAGTCAAGTCTCCCCAATCCCCTCAACATTATTTTTACTCAAAGACGAAGTGTAGTATTCCTGTCCTCCCCTCAGCCACCCAACGACACCTCCCCTCTCAAGGGCACTATTCCAAACTCTAATCAGTATAACTAACAGGAATTTTATTTGAAGATAAAGAAATTTGGGGTTCAGGGAAAGGGTTCAGGATGGAGGGTTCTCTATCAAAATGAGTTTTTCTCAGAGAAGAACAGTATTGGATCTCTTCTGTAGCTCTCTCCAGTAACTGTCTCAAGCCCTAGTAACTCCTATCCATTAAATTAATTAACTAAACTGAGAAAATAATAGCATTATGAATCAAGATGGTTCTGAAAAGTCCCATGAGCCCACTCCCCTCAGGAGTCCTGGCTCTATGGCCAAGATGGAATAGCTGCTATGTCAAAATCTTCTCAGTTGGTGAATGAAGTAGGTAGATCAGTTGTAGCAGTTGTGACATTCAAGGAAAGTCTCTATTTTGGGGGTTCAGGAGCACCAGATTTTCACTCGATCAATACCACCCACAGCCCTCACCCAAGAAGAAGTGTGTGGCCTTTGGAATCTCCTTCAGAATTCCCCTCATCACTCTGGCCCCTCCACAACAGTCATTTCCTCAAGATTCTTCTTGGGCTTATTCTGAATTCCACCTCAAAGGTACCTGTCTTGATTGGTTTTCTTTAAGTTCAATCAGTCTGTTACAGTTCCAACATGGCAGGTAAAGTTGTTCTACTTCCATCAGGGTAGAAGCCACATTATCTTCCACAGTGGTCATTCTCCTCTTACAGGCAGCTGGGAAGTACAGTGCAAGGAGTGTGTGTAAATGAAATTAGCTCACCCTAAGTCATTCTTCAGACTTTAGCTAACAGGAATATGTCACCCCACCCAAATTGGAATTGAGTGGTGAGGGGGCAGGACTATGACCCACATGTACTAGTAAGTGACAAGTCAAAAATAAGTGACTGCCCCCTGGGCAGTCCAAAACAAGGCTGAGGCTGCCATTTGTCCACATAGAACTGGAGGGTGGACACAGGAAGTGATAAAATGAAACTATCTTTTAAATATGATGGTAACTTCCTGTGAAGGGGATTTTGCCTTTCGAAACTGGCCTTGAAGGAGCTCAGGCAAGACCTCAGGCTGCTTTCTTTTGAATTGTCAGGTGGATAAGTTAGGCTGACTCTCTTTCATTTTCCTTGGCATTTCTGGAGGTTCTAGCCTCAAAAGAGGCCTCTCATCTTAGATGAGGCCTCCTGGCTAGAAGCCTTGTTTAATTCACCTCTGTGTCCCCCCTTTGTTGGGGCCTCTGAAGCCCTTCCTGGTTCCTGTCTCCAGACCAGAGTAACTCTGTCTGTCTGTCTGTCTGTCTGTCTGTCTGTCTGTCTGTCTGTCTCTCTCTCTCTCTCTCTCTCTGTCTCTCTCTCTCTGTCTCTGCCTCTCTCTCTCTCTGTCTCTCTCTCTGTGTCTCTGCCTCTCTCTCTCTCTCTTTTTTTTCTGTCTCTGTCTCTCTCTCTCTCTCTGTCTCTCCCTTCACCCTTCCTAACTGTAAATAAACCACCAACATGTATCCTGACTTGGGTCTTTTATTTTGGAATTGGCTAATCAATTCCTGGAGACCAAACTTTAAATATTCAGTCCAACCATATTTTGTTTCCCCTTTTACAAGTATGAGTTCTAAAGTCCAGAAGATCTCAGTTCTCATATGGCCTTTGACACTGGTTATGTGAAACTGGGCATGGTCACTTCATTTTTATCTATCTAAATGTCATCATCTTTAAAATGGAGATAAAATAATACCTACCTCCCAGGGTTATTATGGGAATAAGAAGGGGTAATATTTATAAACTTCTTTATAAACCTTCAAGTGAAATAAGTATTATTTACTTTTGAAAATAGGATTAACTCTCCCCTTGCCTATTTTTAGCTAAGCAGATCAAGAACTCAAAGTACCCCTACTTAGTCCCTTGCCAGTCACTAAGTATGAGAGTTCACAAGTCACTTGCTAGAGTGGGTGACAACTTCAGAGGCCAATGCCCACTCCTTGGGCAGTGCTAGGCAAATTGAAAGATTGAAATTGATTCTTGTAAAGTGTGGAAGGGACAGGAAGGGATGTGGAAAAAAGACTATAAAAAGTACTGAACTTCCTGTCCAAAGGACTTCTCCTTTGAACTTCTCCTTTGCAGTTTATCTTTGGAGATTCTGCATTGGTGAGCTGAACTGAACTGAAACTCTTTCCCTGGATCCTGCATTGGCTTGCTAGGTGAGTAGCTGCCCTTCCTTTCCTGGTTTTTGGAGAGATTGGTTCCAGGGATTCCTACCTTGGCTTTGGAGGAGGCTGCATTAGTGGAATCCTGCCTGAAAGTATCATTGGGACTTCTAGATGAGGGTTACTGTGAAAATCCACATGGAGATAGAGTCTTGGAGAAGCCCTACTGGGGCTGAGCCTGGTTTCTCAGGAGAAGGGCTGGTGGGCTTATTAGAATCCATCTCTTTATGTACATTTTTCCACTTTCACTCTTTCCACCTATTCATAAACAAAACTGCTAAAAGTCATTTTTACTTAAGTTGTTGTATTTTTAAGTCAGCAACCAAAATATTACTTTAGAACTTTCATATTATCATAAAAACTTAAATTTAAATTCTTAAAGCATCAACTGTGTTATGCTAACAAATCATTTCACCGAAGATACTAGCAGATAGCAAATGTTTAACTGAGAAAAGAGCTATAAAATTTTGACTAATTTTAATTGTAGCGTTTACTTTTCAATAGGCACTTTTCATTATAATTTATTTATTTTTTTCAGAAATTCATTCGGTAACAAAATTCAACAATATGTATTAAAAACATTTTCACAGATCCTTCAGGTCATTTTATATTGAATTTAATTTTTATTAAAAAAATCTAAAATACCAAAGATGATTATAAATTAATAGTAAACAACATAATGTAATATGTACATTTATTAAGTACCTACTATATTCCAGGCACTGTGCAAAGCACTGGGGACATCAAAATAAAAAAAGACATTCTCTATTCTCAGGAAGCTTACAGTCTAATGAAAGAAGATATTATAGGAAAGGAAGTGGGAAAAAGTGGAGTGAGGAGGGAGCCCCAAGTGGGAACTCAGAGTAGAAGTAGCCTGTTCCCTATAGATGAAGCAAAACATAGTTTCAAGAAAAAATTGGAGTTAGGTGAAAAGTCCAGCTCACATTCTCTTTTATCTATTTGTGTTGATCTTTATTTTTTTCTAATTACATGTAAAAAGGTTTTTTACTTTTTTTGTTACAATTTTCTGTTTCAAATTCTTATCTCTCCTCTATGCCTTCCCCCTTTAATTGAGAAGATAAATAATTAGATAAGGATTCAATTATTTAAAGCATATTACTGTATTAATAAAGTTATGAAAAAAAACAGACAAGATAAAACAAAACCAGAAAAATAAAGTCAAATAAAAACCACAATAGCCTTCAATCTGTGTTCAGACTCCACCTGTTCTTTCTCTGGATGTGAATAGCATTTTTGTTGATAAGTTCTTCAGATTTGATACTGAAGGTGTAAGAGGGGAAAACTGGATATATAATGTTTGGTCGCCAGAAATCTATTAATGAGATTTCAAATTAAAATAGACCCAAGTCAGAATGACTTTTATGGTGTTTTATTTACAATTAGGAAGGTTGAAGATAGGGAAGTTGAGAGAGAGAAACTCTAGCCTGGATCTGAGGTCCGGACCAGGTGGAATTTAGAGGTCCAGCAGAGCGGCACAGAGGTGAATTTAACAAGGCTTCTAGTCACAAGCCCTCCTCCAATAAGAGAGGCCTCCTTGAGGCTAGAGCCTCCAGAAATGTCAAGGGAAGAGAGAGTCAGCCTAACTTACCCACATGACAATTCAAAGGGAAGCAGTCTGAGGTGTCACCAGAGATCCTTCAACACCAAGTTTAAAGCACCAACTGCTTCCATAGGAAGTTACCATCATATTTAAAAGATAGCAGCTTTCGTCATTTCCTGCATCCACCTCCAATTTCAAGTAGATAAATGGCAGTCTCAAAACTGTTTTGGACTGTCCAAAGGGCAGTCCCTTGTTTTTGACTTGTTACTTACTATCACATGTGGGTAACAGACCTCCCCCTGCCCACTTAATTCTAAGTTGGGTGGGGTGATGTTTTTCCTGATGGCTAGAGTCTAGAATGAATGAGGGTGAGCTAATTCCATTTAAACAGAGTTCATATTGATGAGAACAACTAAGTTATTCACAGTTGATTATTAAAAAAATATATTAATTGTAATGTTTGAAATGTTCTATAGGTTCTGCTCACTTCCCTTTGTACCAGTTTAGGTAAGTCTTACTAGTTTTGTTTTTTCTGACAGCATTCTGTTCTTTATTTCTTGAAGCATAATAATAGCCCATTTTATAACTTGTTTAGCCACTTTCCAATTGATGGGCATCCCCTCAATTTCTAATTTTTTGCTGCAACTAAAGAGCAATTATAAATATTTTTTAACAAAAAAGTCCTGGTCTTTGTTACATTTTTGGAATAAAGATCTAATGTTGATATTGCTGGGCAATAGGGTATGCATAGTTTCATAATCCTTTGGACATAGTTCCAAATTGCTTTCTAGAATGGTTAAATTAGTCCCCAAACCCACCAGCAGTGTATTAGTATTGCAATTTCCTACATTTCCTCTAAGGTATCATTTTCCATTTTAGTCATATTAATCGGTTTAATAAATGTGAGGTTGTACCTTAGAGTTGTTTTAATTTACATTTTCCCAATTAATAGAATTTTGGAGAACTTTTTTATTATACATAGTTTTGAATTCTTCATCTGAAAATTGCCTTTTTATATCCTTTGTCCACTTATCAAATGAGGAATGACTTGTATTCTTATAAATGTGTCTCATTTCTCTATATATTTGAGAATTGATGCCTTTATCAGAGAACCTTATTTTAATTCCTATCTTTCCCATTTTCTGCTTTCATTCTAATTTTGGCTGTATTTGTTTTGTTTGGCAATTAAAAAAATGTAATTTAATCAAAATTACACATTTTGATGTTTTCTAAAACTCTTAATCATAAATTATTCCCTTATTCTTAGAACTGACAGATAAACTCTGCCATGCTCCTCTAAATTGCTTAAGGTATCACTTTTTCTTCCTTTTTCTTTTCCATATTTTTTCTTAGATTTCCTTGATATTCTTGACCTTTTGTTCTTTCAGATTAATTTCTTTTTTTCCTCCTAGCTTCATACAATAATTTTAGGTAATTTGGTTGATATAGCACTGAATACGTAGGTTAATTTAGATAGAAGTATCACTCTTATTTTACCGGCTCAGCTTAACTATGGATAATTAATATTTTTCAATTATTTAAATTTTACTTGATTTGTGTGAAAAGTGTTTAGTAATTGTGTTCATATAGTATCTGGGTTGGCTTGGCAAGTTTTCTCTCTTTTTGGGGGATTCAACAGTTATTTTAAATGGAATTTTCTATTTCTTGCTATTGGACTCTTGGCAAAATATAAAAATGATGATGATTTATGTGGGCTCATTTTATATTATATTATTAGGCCTTTGTAAAGTTGTTAATTATCTAAACTAGGTTTTTAGTTCATTTTTTAGGATTTTCTAAGTATACTATCATACTATCTTCAAAGAGTGATATTTTTCTTTCTTCATTGCCTATTCTCATTCCTTTGAATTATTTTTTCTTATGGCAATAACAAGCATTTTTAGTAAACTATTGAAAAATAATGGCCATCCCTTTATAAAGGAAGACTTTGGGAATGAATTTAGTACTGTATCCTCTATCCTTGCATATAAGGAGAAGGGATTCCTCAGGAATTAGCAAGTGTTAAGTATCCAAAGATTAGTTATATTTTATGTATTGAAATAGTTCTTTCCTATTAACTTGAATCACCTTCAGATATTTCTTTTTAGATTCCCAGTACCCATGTATTATTTGTCATTTATTCCTATAAATTAAGTAAATAATTTTCAAATATAAAAGTGGTTATGATGAGACAATTTGTTTTATGAGTGTTGTCAAAGTATATATATAACTTTTCATATAATATTGATTTGTAAAAAATTTCCTCACTTTCAAAATCTCATATACATATAATATTTTGAATATTTGAAAAAATGAGGTATATTTTGGAACTTTAAACTTAATTATCTTTTCCCTACTAATTTAAACTCATTGATTACTGTTGCAATTTAATCATCTTCCTGTTTTCTTGAAATCCATGTCAGCAACGAATAAATGCTGATAAGTTTTGCAAAGCTGGGAATCTTTCATTAATTCTTCAAACAATCAGTGATTTCATAATAACTGTCATCTTTGTCAGAAGACAAGACTTGATCAAAGGAAGACCTTGATGAGAATTATGGTTATATTATGATATAATGGCCTCCAGAAAATGTAGATTACTTCTCATTTGAAATCTTACTTGACATCAGTGTCATATATTGGTTTATTACTGGCTAAAGCTACATGGTCTCTAGTGTCCTTTCGAACTCTGAAATTCTGTTCTGCCTGGCTAAGTGTGGAGTTGTCTCCCAGTGAAAAGAGAATATAGAACAATGAATATTCACAATCAAGATAACAGCCACTTCATCAACAGCCATTTATTAAATATTTACTATCAACCAAGTACTATGCTAATAACTACAGCTAAAAAGAAAGACAAAAACTTGATCCCTTTCCTCAAGGCATGTTATCAGAAAAATCTGTGTAAGTGGAAATTTTCTCTCCTTTAGACCTCATCTCCCAGAATTCTTCCCTGACCCCAAAATTCCCTTTTCCTTTCTTTTATGTGATTGTATATAAGTTTTGGATAATGCCTCTCTCTCTTTCTTCTGTGTGAGTGGATTGGGTGAGCAACCCCTTTTTTCCCTAGATCTCTAGTTAAACATTAATATATCTTTATAAATTTTATACTTTGGAGATACTGAATATTAATTTTAAAATCTACAGATCTGAGTTCAAGACTAGATGTGTAACCCTTAGCAAGACACTTAACTGCCAATGACTTCAGTTTTCAAAACTATAAAATGAGCATAACAAGAGCACCTATCTTTCAGGGTTGGAGTAAAGACATTTGTAAAACCTTAGCATAGTGTTTGCCACATAGTAAGTGCTATATAAATGCTCATTCCCTTCTTCATTTCTTCTAATAGGAGTGACAACTTGCATGCCATGTACATTTAAAGAATATAGGATATAAATGGAAGATACTGTCAAAGAGAAGAACAGTGTAGATAGACGAATGGGGTAGAGGGTCATGAGAAAGAAATTTTTTAGGAGGAGAGGTTCAAGCTGAGTATTGACAGAAATCAGGAAAACTAGGAGGCAGCAAAGGGGAAGAAAAAGAGCATTATAGCATGATCAGTCACTGAAAAGACATGGAGTTTGGAGATGGAGCATGATCATACTTTATGTTTCATAAGGATATTTCTGTAAAATAATCTAGGAGCTAGGCAGGGTAAATGTTACGATAACATTATAATATATATTTTAGATATAAAAAATGAGCCTTAGGACCATTTCCCATCATTTCCCTTCCTGGATAGAATTTTCCTTTGTAAGTAGGACAGATGAGCAAAATCAGCTGATGGGACACTATGGGACACTGTATACTGCATTGGGGACAGTCAGTAGCCCATACTTCTACAGAGAGAGGAAGGAAGCCTGTGTTTTCAACTGTTCTCCAGCATCAGTTAGTCTAAGTATGCCGCTTGGAAGTATTGTCTTTATTTACATTTTTGTAGTCACTGTGGATATCATTCTCCTGTGCTGCCTTCATTACTCTCCCAAATAAACTGTAATCTATCCCCGCTTTCCATATCTTGTACTCATTAAGCTGATTTTTAAGATAAAGTGGGGCAAGACTACACATTATTTTCCTATTAAATCTAATTTTCTAAATGAAAGAATGGTTCAAAGCTTCTCACAGGAAATGCAAATAAAGGTGTTGGTAGAGTTGGTTTTATCATACATACAGAAGCAACAAGAAATATCATTTCATTGTATGCTTGGTTGCTTATCTGGTATTGAAATGTTTATAATCATGAGCTTAAGAACCCATGAAAATTATATGAAAATTATTACACTTTATACACAAACATCACTTGTAAAGGGAGAGAAAGAAATTATATGACAAATTTAACAAAACAGTCCAAATTAAATCAATCTATGTTCATGTGTATTTTTTTAATCCTATTCAGTGATTTTAAAACAATTGTGGGGGCAGAAAAGGGAAACTGAAAATTATGTTGGAAGATATGGCATAATACCAAGAAAAAAGAAGGGAAAAGGATGGCACAGACTCCCATATAGGCAAATTCAGTAGGCTTTGGAGAGCTATTACCTTTTAGGGCAAAAGATTGTCATCATTGTGCAGCATAATGGGATAGCTTGGATAAGTAAAAGCAGTTCAAAGATCACACATTAACACTTGAGAAGGAGGACTTGAAATTTCTCTACGTACCACATTGTCTCATTGGAATGCACATGGCAGAAATGATTCTTACCACTAGTCCATCCCTGACTGTTGTTTTCTGAAATCGCCTGTACAAATGGAAATTTTGAGCCTTCGTCTGCATCCTCCAAAAATCCCTTAGCATTCCCAAATTCCCCTTAATCTCTCCTGCACTTCCACGTTTGCATGGTTATGTTATTATTTTATAGTTGGCTGTAACGCCTCCTTCTTTCTCTTTTGCTCTTGGGAGTGGGCCGGTTAGTAATCTTTTAGTTAGTCTCTTTTGTTAGTTTATTACTAATAAAATTTCATAAAAATGTAATATTTAGTTATTGAATATTAATTTTAATCTCCACACTCTTGTTATACATGCACAGTCTACATCTTGATGATGTGGTTAGTTATCTGATATATGTTACAGAAACTCTGGATGGGCTTCAAATCAGGGTAATCATCTAAAGTCACAAAGAGTACTATGGCATGTAATCCAATTCTCATTTCATAGATGAGGAAATTATTTCCTATTGAGATTAAGTGCATTTCCTATGGTTGTACAAGTAATGAGCCATAGAAGAAATTTGAACCCAGGTCCCCTGAGAGTCAAGTCAAATCTCTTTCAATTGTTCAGTGTTTCCATTTCAGTGACATAAAGACAAACACATATGTGCACATATATGTACATATATGCACATCCTCCTTTTTATTTTAGTGCCAAAATTGGAAGAAGTGCCTTTAAAATTCTTAGGCCAACTTAAAATATAATACTCTAGGATATTTGGTCTTTTTTGGACATTTTTCTTTTATATATTTGTTTGTTTCTGCAGATTTTCAAGTTTTCCACAAGTCCTTTCTTGGACATCTCAGGAATGCCTTTGTCTTAGATTCCCCTTTCCTTTAGTGTAATCTGTGTCTTCCATTCATCTTTCCTGAAAACACATTTGCCAAATATATGAGCCATATAAGAAGAGTTTATTATTGGAGCTAGAGTCAGGAGTACTTTACTTCAGATTTTGCTTCAGACTCTAAACAGTAAGCTCTGTGATACTAGGCAAGTCGCTTAATTACTGTCTGCCTCGATTTCTTCATATGTAAAAAAAGCGATAACAAAAGCTCTTACTTCACAGGGTTTTGAGAAAGTTCATATAAGTTAATGTATAAACAAAGCACCTAGAAAAACCTCAATGTATATTATAAATTCCAATGATTACAATTGAGGAGAAACACGGACAATATCATGCTATTTGAATGTCTATCTTGATTTATAATATGAAATGGATAAATGTTCGCATAAAAAGAATAAGTGGTGGGGCTACTTTATCAAATAAGTGCTTTAAAAAATTAAATGAATACTCCTCTGTTCTCATTTAAAAATTTCAATGTCTATATAAGCCTCTAAAAGACAGAAAAAATAATTTCCCTTGACATAGCTACCTTGAGAGAATTATATCCTATGCCATTAATGGCATATACATTTCTTAGAAGCACTGACTGGTGAGAAAGAATTAAACTTTGAATTATTTTTTTCCATTTGATGTGCAATTATTTTGGTATATATCTTACCACCAAAATATATAGAGAAATTGGGTCAATATCTTGAGAATAATTTATTATCTTTTCCAGGTTTCTCAATAAGAGTAATTAGAGTTTCCGAGAAGAACTCGGAGATATTTCTCCATAGTAACACGGTCATAAATTTCTTTGACTCCCAATGCTAATAAGTTTCCTACGTGTTTACAGAGTTCTGTAGTTATGCCATCTGTTACAGGAGCTCTTTTTATACTTACAAAGGTTTAATGATCATATTAATTTTTCTAATGGCAAATGTTTGGGGAATTCATGGGCTATAAGTGGAGATACATATTTTCAAATGATCAAAGATAATTAATCTTATTTCTAAGGAGTATTGATAATTTTAAAGGTTTCTTTAACAAGTCAAACAATATCACTTACTTTAAGCTACATTTCATAAGTTTATTATGCATTTGAATTTTGGAAAGTTCAGTTGCATATTGCATGACAATCCTTTGGAATGATAAATTCCATATTTCCAAATGGTATTCCAATAATTTGAATAATAAATCTACAAAACCTACAGAGTCCTTATTCTATCATTTAGGTCTATATAAGAATGACTTTGCTAACTCAATAAAATTATACTGAAATTGTATGCCATAAGAAGCCTGAGTAATGAAAAGGTTACCAAGAAGGTCCACTGCCATGGGCAGTGTAAACAGAAATTCACAAGTGACTTTTAGTTCAGATTCAGTCTCTCAGTAAATGGTGATATATATCCTTAAAGGTAATCCTTCAAAAATGGGTTTAAGTATGACTTACATGGCTGAAATTACATTATATGTAACTGTTGCTAATAAATTCTTTTAAAAATGTTTGCAGTTTCCAAATCAACATTTCTAGCATTAACTTGGAAATAAAGGGTCTGTATATAATTATTTTGATGAATTCATGATATACTTGTTGTTGGTGCTCTCTTGAGCAATGAAGATCACAACCACTCCATGCACTTTTATTCTGTGTAGTTCTTGCTCATATGTCTGCATAAGTCCTTCCAAACAAATCCAATTTACAAAGATTAAAACCTCATTCTTTGAAAATCTCTGCATGCTATGGATCAAACAATCTGTCTCTGCTGCTTTTTATTTTGTCACCCATTCTCATCTCTTTCCAGTCATACATGTCTCACTAATGTCTTAACAATTAAATTTGGGGAAAAAGTCAAAATATTTTCAATGATTAAATGTTCCATCTTAATTGCTAGTCTAGAATACACTTTTGTCTAGATATACTAATTAGCAGTATCAAGAAGTGTCCCTTTGAAATGTGACTTCTGATCTTATTAATCAATTGATTGTATTCTTTCCAAAATTATAGTACCAGTTATCTCTTCATTGATACAATTAATGATTTTTTCTAAAATATTTATCCTTCTTGAAGTTTATGCAGTTTATGCATGCTCCTCTTATATTCTCTCCTCTGCAATTCTGTGATATTTCTTTCCCTTAGTCCTCATCCTTTCTGCCTAACCTCTTCTCAACATTGTTAAATCTTTATTTCAAGTATACCATGATAGGGGCATTCTAAGGTTCTGTTTGGAACCATTTTTCATTTTCTATCTATAACAGATATTCTTAGATTATGTCAATAGATCCCATAGGTCATGAATAGATTTATGGGAGTCTAAATTTGAATGGGAAAGTATTAATCTTTAGTTTTTCTAAATACCCAAATGAAGTTTATCATTTACTTCAGTTACAAATTTTTAAATATTTGAAAAGGGAATTTATGGGCTTCAGCAGACTGCCTAAGGTGTTGGTTACATGGACATGAATATGAAATTATAACAATATTGACTATTATCAATTATTTCTCATTTTATAATCTCATCAATTCTCATTGTTTTAATTATTATATCTAGGCAGGTAACTCACAGATCTCTATGTCTAGTCCTAGAATTTTTCCCATGATTCAGAACCACCTTAACATTTACATATTGAAAATTTCAAATTTGATGGGTAATAGACAGCCAAATATTAAGAAATACAAATCAGAACTTATTCCTTTTTCGCAACTCATCTTTTTTTTTAAGTTCCCTATTTTCCCATTATCCTTCTAGTTACCTTTGAATTCTTTGCAATCATCCTCCTGACTCTCCCTAACCACATCTGTTTGGCCAACAGTTGCCAAATGCTGTTAATTTTAGCTTCACAAAAATTTTTTCCATAGGCCCCATTATTTTTGACTCACATATCTACCACCCAAGGTCAAATCTTCAGTTTATCTCATCTGAACTATTGCAATAGACTTCAAATTTCTCTCTCTTTCTGAAGTCTCTCCCTGTTCCTATTCATCCTTCATAAAACTGCCAATGTGACTTTCCTAAAGTGAAGACCTGAACACATCATCCCTCTTTTTGATAGACTTTAATAGCTCCCTATCACTTCTGGGATCAAATATAAATTATTTTGACATTTTATGCCCTGCCCAACCTTGTCCTTTCTTATTTTTTCAGCCTTATTATGTATTATTCCTTTCTGCACGTTCTATGGTTGTACCAAATTGCCCTTCTTACTGTTTATCACATCCAACATAGACACTGTGTCCCACTGGATGTTCTATCATGTAATAAGTTCTTTCTTTATTTTCTTGAACATTAAAAATCCCAAATATCTATTAAATCTAAATTTAATTGTAATTTCAGAAAGATGACCCCTTGCTGCTAGTGCCGCAAGGTTACTTCTTTTGAGCATGTTCGGTAAAGACCTATATTTCTGTATATATATATATATATTTGTTCCTGTATCCTTCCCATTGCAATGTAAAATTCTTAAGGTAGGAATTATTTAACTTTTTTTCATTGCCTCTAAGTGCCCTGGATATAATGAGTGCATGAGGAATTATATCAATAGTACTAATATATAAGGTTGTACAGCATTTTCTTAAGCTTCTCTTGTCATAAAAACAGCATAAATGGACCAGCAATAATTACCAGTGAATTGATAATGTCTTATACATTAGTTAAAGGCTGATGTTCTATGATTGATGTCCTAGAAAAAGAATTCTCATTAAATTTAATCAAATTTCATTGATTACAATATGAAGCATGTTTCCACAACAAAAACTGAATTGAGAAAATGTCTCCAGTCAGTAAATTTTATCAAATCAGTGAACAAAGTTAAAGGAAGGAATTTTGAGAAATTGGTACAATGTGAGACAGAAGATCAATAAATGATATTTAAGTACTCTATATTTTATTTTACAATTTGAAATTCAGTAAATAATTAATCATTCAGTAAATGTGTTCAAGGGACTATTATGCACAAGGCATTGTGCTAAGTGTTGAAGCACTGTCTTATTTACTATTAATAAATCAGTGTTTAAATGTCTACTTAACTTAATAATAAAATTAATTTTAAATGGCTTTTGAATAAAAAGCTGCATTTAATTTCTCTATACATAAACATGTTCAAAATAATTTATTAATTATTAAAACTATTTCTTGAGAACCAGTTTTTTGAATTATTCAATTAAAAATTCCATGTAGATATAATTTTAAAATAATAGTTTTCTGACATTTTGCAATCCATGTTCTATCACTCAAACCTTTTCTACCAAGACAGCAGGTAATATATGTTTTACACACATGTTATCATATAATACATATTTCCTTGTTCATGATGTAAAAAGAAAAGCCATCACTTATTAGAAGAAAAATTCACAGAGAAAATAAAGTGAAAAATGATATGCTTCAGTCTCTATTTAGATTCCATAAGTTCTTTCAATAATGGTAGCCAGCCTCTTTCTTTTTGAGTCCCTTGGAGTTTTTCCAGATCCATTAATTGCTAAAAATAGTTAATTTATTCAGTTGATCTTTATTGCTATTACTGTGTAGGTCCTTTTCTTCTGTCTTTGATCTCTTTGGGATATAGACCTAGTAGAGTATTGCTGGATAAAAGGGATTTTCAGGAAGCTCAGAAAATGTTGCACAATGAAAAAGTTATATGTAAATGTAATGAATTTATTGTGGCGTGAGAAATGATGAAATGAGTAGTTTCAGAAGATATTGGAAGGACATTTCTTTTTAGATACAGACCAGAGAAAATAGAACAAGGAATTGTATTTTGTTTTTTTCACTGACAATAACAGAAAAAAAAAATTTGATAGACCTCAGATGTCCAGTCAACACTGTACTAAGCCATGAGCTCAAAGAATGAAGATCAAATATGCCACTCACCTTCTAAATTGGGAGATAATGAAATAAAAATTGAATGACTATTAATATATTTTAGTAGAAGAATGTGAAAAATATTTCCCCCAAAACATCTAGAAATTTTCCTGGCAGTTTATTTATTTTTAATTGGCCTAATAAAGAGGAAGTGCTGTTTAGCCTTCATTTTAAAAGGGGATGAATAATATAATTGAATGATATCTTGATTTGCATTTGAATTAGAGTCAAGTGAGGACTCTTCCAGAGTCATAGAAGTAAAGTGTCAGTACAGAAGTTAGTATGAATGGCAGTGATCTGGGATGCAGTAGATTACTTTGGTGTCTTCTACGTTTGACCAAGCTCTTCAATAAGATAATTCATTATAAGCTTGCTGTATATATTCCCCTAAGTCAATGAGGGTTTGAGGCCTTTCAGTTACTCTCAGCCTGTCTAATCCCATCTGCAAGACAGTTTTGCAGGGTGTTGTCACTTCATATGCTACAGTTTCTTGGGGCTGTAGGTAAGAGATAGATGAAAGATCTACACAAAAAGTAGATGAGCAACCCTCAAAGAGACTCCATAATATTTAGAAAAATAGCTGATTAAGGAACTCTACCAAGTTCCTTTTATAACACCAATATGGTGCTACTACCTAAAACAGGAAGAGAAAAAAGAAAGAGAACTATAGTCCAATCACCCTAAAAGATATTGATGCAAAAATGCTAAATAAAAATACAAGCAAATATATTATGTCAATATATCACAAAGATCATACCATATGATCAGGAGAGTTTCATACCAGGAAGGCAAGACTGGTTCAATATAAGGAAAAGCATCAGTATAATTGACTATATCAATAGCAAAATCAACAGAAACCATACGATTATCTGAAAATATGCAGAAGAAAGCTTTTGACAAACTATAAACTCCATTTCTACTAAGAACACTAGTGAAAACTGGAATAAATGGGATATTCCTTAAAATGATAACATTAGCAAACTATCAGCAAGCATTCTTTTAATGGGGATAAGCTGAATGCCTTCCCAATAAGATCAAGAGTGAAGCAATAATGACCATTATCACCACTACTATTCAATATTGCACTAGAAATGCTAGCTATGGCATTAAGAGAAGATGAAGAAAACAAAATAATTATAATAGGTAATGAAGAAATAAAGCTGTCATTCTTTGCAAATGGCATGACAGGTATACTTAGAGAATCCTTAAGAAACACCCCAAAACTAAACTAAACAAATAACAACTTTAGTAAAGTTGCAGGTTATAAAATAAACCCACACAAATCATCAACATTTCTCTATACTAATCACATAGTCCAACAGCAAGAGATAGAAAGAGAAATTCCATTAAAATAATTTTAGACAGCATAAATTATCTGGGAATCTACCAGCCCAGACAAACCAGGGACTAGATGATCACAGTTACAAAACACTTTTCCCACAAAAAAGTCAGATCTAAACAATTGGAAACACATTAATTTTTCATGAGTAGGTAAAGCTAATATAATAAAAATGAATATTCTACCCAAAATAATTTACCACTTCGGTGCCATGCTAGTTAGTTCATGGAGTTAAAATATAGTAAAATACATCTGGAATATCAAGGGAATTAATGGAAAAATTATGAAGGAAAGTAGCTTGGCTGTACTGGATCTCAAATTTTATTACAAAGAGGTAACCATGAAAACAATCTCTTACTGGCTATGAATTAGAGCAGTAATGGGCAAACTATGGCCCATGGGCCAGATGTGGCCCCCTGAAGTGTTCTAGCCAGCTGTGAGACATTATTCCTAATCTGAGGAATACAATGAGTAGGATACAATACAATGAAACTTTGAAAGAGTTGCCTTAGAAACAGCCTGATGGATGAGCATTTCCTTTCCTTTGGCCCCCTCTTTAAAAAGTTTGCCCATCACTGAACTAAAGTATTGAATCAGTAAAATAGATTAGGCACTCAACACACAACAATAAATGACAATAGTAACCTAATATTTGACAAACCCAAAGATCCACGTTTAATGAAGAACTCACTATTTAACAAAATATGTTCAGAAAACTTGAAAACAGAATGGCAGAAACTAGGATCTAAATCTTCCATCACATACCAAGATAAAGTCAAAAGGAAATATGATCTTGAAATAATGGATGAAACCATAAAAGAATTAGAGGAACACAAAATAATTTACCCTTCATACCTATGGATAATGGAATAATTTATGATTAAACAAGACAAACAAGATACTAATATGTAAAATAAATAACCTTGAATATATTCAATTTTTAAAAAGCCTTTTGCACAAAAAATCAATGCAAGCAAGATAAGAAGAGAAAAAACAAAGTGAGGAAAAATTTTATGCCAAGTCATCTCTGATAAGGCTCTCATTTCTCAAATAAATATATTAGTAAATGTCATTTCCCAAATGAAAAGTAGTCAAAGGATGTGAGCATGCAATTCTCAGATGAAGAAATTAATTCTGTCTTTTTAATTTTTTTGATTTTTTAAAATAAAAACTCTTACCTTCCATGTTAGAATCGATACTGGGTGTTGTTTCTAAGGCAGAAAAGCAGTAAGGGCTAGGTAATGGATGTTAAATGACTTGCTTAAGTCACTCACATAGCTAGGAAATGTCTGAGGTCATATTTGAAACCAGGATTTCCCAACTCTAGGCATGGCTTTCACTCCATTGAGCCACCCAGCTGCTCCCAATACTGACTTTTTTAATTTGAAAAAAAAGTGCACCAAATCAGCATTAATTAGAGAAATTCAAAATAACACTACTTTAATGTACTATCTCCACACTTTTCAGGCTGGCTAATATAATAGAAAAGGAAAATGATATATTGTGGGGATGATATGAGAAAACTGGAAAACTAATACAAAGCTTGTGGAGTTGTGAACTGATACAACCGTTATGGAGAACAATTTGGAATTGTGTCCAAAGTTCATTAAACTGTACATTCATTTTGACTCAACAATATCACAGGGTCTATATCTTAAAGTGATCAAAGATGAGAGAAAAGGACTTATTTACACAAAAGTATTTATAGCAGCTCTTATTTTGTTGGCAAACATTAGAAAGTGAAGGGAAGTCCATCAATTGGGGAATATCCAAATCAGTTGTGGTATATGGTTGCATGGAACACTATTGAGGCATAAAAAATGTCAAGAGGATGATTACAAAAATCACTTGGAAAGAAATATGAAGTGATGTAAAGTGACATGAATAGAACCAGAAGAAAGATGTATAAATTAGTAGTAACAAGGCATGATGATCAAATGTGAAGGTCATCAGTAATGTAAAGATCCAAGACATCTCCAAGGGACTCATGATAAAAAATGCTAATTATCATTATAGAAGGAACTGATAAAGTCTGAATATACACTGAAACTAATAATTTTTTAATGTTTTCCTTTATGATTTTTCTTACATAAGCAATAAGTGTCTTCTTTCAAAATATAATTATGGAAACATGTATTGCATGATAGCATATCTATAAACTATATTATATTACCTGACATCTCATTTGTTTTTTTATTTTCATTAGGAAAATGATTTTTTGACTCATAATAATTAGATTTAATATATTTCTAAACCTTCTAGACAAACTCAAGATCTGAATTTTTAAATGTTTAGTGAACATATCCACTCAAATAAACTTTTGTCACGTCAGATTCAATAATATATTTTCCCTGACCAAGAAATAGTTCTTCTTTCTGATATAACAATATGTATTTTTTGAGAACCATTTTACCTCTTTTCCTTGGTTTCTTTAACTGGAAAATGAGGCTAATAATAGTATCTACCTCATAGCTTTGTTATGAGGATTAAGATAATATTTATAAAGCTACTGGTGTAATCCTGGTGCATAGTAAGGAATATATTAAATGTAGTTATTGTTATTATTATTATTATTTTCATACTGAAAGCCAAATAATGCTGTCATCCAGAGTCACCTAGTTTTTTAAATCTTTTTCTTCCTATAACGTTCTTCTATCTGTCCTTCACTATTTAATGTCTTTCCAAAAGTTCAAGGAAAATTCAAGTCAATTTTTTTCAGTTCTTCTAAGGTGTATTAATATCTTCCTTCAATGAATATCTAGAACCTGGACCTGACAATAGACAATTATGAAATGGGTGACATACCTTTGCTTTCTTTCCACTTCTTTTGTTGATGATTCTACTTCTGAAGTACAATGACTGCATTTTGTTCCAATTTCACAAGAATCTCCCATTTTCTCCTGTTCTTCTCAATTGTCTCTCATTTCCCCTATTTCCAACGTGTGTGTGTGTGTGTGTGTGTGTGTGTGTGTGTGTGTGTGTGTACACTCATATACCTATACCTATACATCATTGTGTCTAAATATATATATATATATATATATATATATATACACACATATTGTTATAGAGGATTTGGAAGGATGTTATAAGGGACTTGCTAGGGAGGTAATATGGGATTAGGTAGGATGTAATAGTGAGATGCAGGATATAATATGAGGCTGAAGCTAGGGGTAATAACTGGTAGGATCAGGGAATAAGACGAGGCAAGGGATCCAAGGCTGGAGGTAATCAAGTGAATAGACTAGGTAGTAGGGAAGTTAAGGCAATATAGTGGATGAAGAAGGTTCAATGATGAAGGATGGCAGTTGAGGTGGTAGGAGAAATAAGGGAATGTCTGAAGTCAGGGAGTATAACACTGAGGTAACAAGGATTGCCAGGGAGAGGATGAACTAATCTAAAAAGGCAAACAGCAGTAGGACATACAGACTAGGACTTAGGCTAAAGACAAACACTGAAAGGAAATAGACTGATTGAAATTAAATACAGGCTTTAGTTAATTTCACAGGAAGGGACTTGTTTTGAAGTTACACCTCCTTTCAAGATAGATACCCTGGCTTCCCTCAAACCCAGAGTATGTTGATTCTATTCCTCTTCTTCCCTTTCTTACTAATTAACTAATGAAGTAACCATAAGTTCTGTTTAAACACAAAGGGGTTTGTTGTCTTCTCAGGTTAGATTGTCAGGGTAAAAGGAACAAGGAAGCCCTAACAGCTTCTCAGAGAAACCTCAGGTGGGGGAAGGGAAGTAGGAATGGAATCTGAGAAAGGTTCTGCCTTTACTCAGCTCTCAAGGTGATTTTGAAATCAAAAGAGATTAGGATGATGGCTACAAAACCTCTATAGATAAATTACTGCAAGGGTGGAGCTAAACTCTCACAGATTTGAACTAACTCTCTGATTCACTCTCCTTATATTCACTCCTATCAGACATTTGGGTAAGGGAAATTAAGGTAGGAAATGAGGTAAGGTAAGAAGATTCAAAGGTTTTATCTAAATTAACAAATCTCAAAAAAACACTCCAAAGCTAGGCTAGGTTTTCAATCTCAAGAAGGAGAAGAAGGAGCTCAGCTGGACCCTGGCTCCCTCCACAAGTTCCCAGGTCCAACTGAAACTCTTTCCCCAAGATTCTAAACTCCTAACTGACATAAACTCAGCCAAAGCCTGCAAAACTGTTATGCCCCCCCCTGTACTACAACATATATTTATGCATAAATATATATATATATATGTTGTTAGCATTATGTCTCCTCCATTATATTGTGAACATCATCAGTCAGAAATTGTCTTTTGCATTTATTTCTTTATCCACCTCTTTGGCCAGTGTTTAGCACATAGTAGATACTGAACTACTGCCTAAGGGAATCAATAAGTTTTATTATACATCTTTTCTGGAATATTTGCTAATGTTTCTTTGTGATAAGCAAGATATTGTAATATTTAAACAGGTCTTTACAAGTTTTTCTAAAGTTGTTCTTATTATAGTGGCATTTAGCAATATACTTTTTATGAAGGCTTTGACAGCACCACCTTTCTTCCTGTGATTTTTGAGCTTCCAAACCCAGTCACAATATTATGGTAAGGTTCTGAAAACTGTTTATATTTTCTATAATTTTTTTAAAGGATAATACATTTCTTCCTAGGGATAATATAGACTGTAAATCTCTTAAAATTCTCTTATACTAGAGTTGGTTTTCTAGCTGGATTTATGCTTTAAAACTCAAAAATGATGTAATAATAACAAAAATAATTAATGATGCTAATAGCTAATATGTATAGTAAATACCACATGCCACGCCAGGCACCATAATAGGTCCTTTAAAATTATTGTCTCTTTTGATCTTCACAACAATCTTGGGAGGTCAATACTATTGTAACCCTCATTTTACAGGTGAGAAAAAAGAGGCAAGCGACTTGTCCAATGTTAGTGTAACCTGCTCTTATTCAAATTCACTTGCAACAATGATATTGCTTTTGTTATTCATTTAATAATGTAATCTATTATTAATTTACAATTCTTTATTTATTTAATCCTTTGTTTCAGTCTTTATTTCATCAATTCTTTATTTAGAGATGAAGTTACTTTTTATGATTTTCCATTTGTGTGAAATGCATTGCGGTGTCATTTAGAGATGGATACCACTGACATAAAGTAATGGGACATTTCATTTATGACTGTTTACATATATTTCCATTTCCCCATGGTATTACTGATATGTAAAGAAAATGTTTGTCATCTCAATTTCATGTACATAAATTCTTATCTGATTGAATTAGTCAATATTATTTACTCCAAAGCATTTCCACCAAATGTATTATGGGTATTTGAGTTTTGTCTCTTTTTGTTGTACAACCAGTGCAATATTGACTTCAACCAGATTGAAAACTTAAGTTGTGTTGCCTGTTTGTTTGACTGTTGGGAATAGCTCTATCACACTGACGAATATGCTGTTAATGAGAATAAGTACGTCATCTTAGACCAATTGGCCAATGTTTCAAAGTTCTTGGGTAGGTCTTTTAATTTACTATAAAGATCTCAGAGTACACAAAATCATTGATGTTCTTCATCCTGGTTAATGTTGCCATAATTTTCTACTGTCTTCCTGCATACATGACATAGACCATGGGATATGGTTTGATGGGCTATTTTTATATTAGTTTTCACTGTGGATAGGCTCAGGACCTTGAGACAAGAATAACTGAGTTCAAATTTGGTCTCAGACATTGAATAGCCCTTCCCACCAAGAGATGGATTAAGAAAAAAAATGAACATTATATAAATATTAACTACATTTATTCCATTATCCCATCTAATGCTATTTTTAAATGACATTAAAATTGGAAATGGTTCCTAAATCTTCAAAAATGCTAAGCTCTACTAAGAATTTTCTTCTTCTTCCAAAATCAAGATAGCACTAGACTGTGTATAAGTATCAGTTAAGTGGCTCAGCAATATTTGTTGCCTTCAAGTATATCTGTCTTGATTTTCCCAATGTTAAAACCTTTTCCAGTGTTTCTTTCCACTCTTTCCTATTTCACTCACTTTCTGCTATTTCTTTAACAGATTCTATATCTTGAAGTTCATCACATGATATCTGTAATTGCAGGTTTTGTCCCATTGTTACTGCACTGTTGCTATCAAGTAAGCCTTCCGGTAATCATACTGCACAACCACTCTCCCTCAGACTTGATAAATGATTTGCTCCCAAGGCTAGGATAATAAAGTGTGTTAAAAATATAGATAAAATTTTTTATCAGAGAAAGAGAGAGAAAGTCAGGTACCTAAGGATAAGAGACTGATGCTTTAGAAAGGAGAGGTGATTTATATTCCTTATTCTAGGTATTACCAAGGACACAGCTTTCAAAAGAATAAAGCAGCCTAGTCCAGAGCAAAAGGCAAGATGTTAGATTATTCTGACAGTTTCTTTAATTGACAGGATGGACAATTGTACAAGAAATCCTTGAGATCCAAAAGAAGCATTAAAACCATATCCACATTTTTATTACTTTTTGTGTAATGGGAATCATAAGGCAAAGGCAGACACATACATCTGATTAATAATGTGAACGCATTCTCTTATCTTTGAAGTGCATATGTTTATAAAATATTTATAATTGTTAAAGTGGTCTATATACGTTTACATTTTTAGAAGTGGGCCTACAATCTCTGTTTTAGGTTCTGTCATTTAAAAAAAATTCCTTGAGTTTCAAATAGGGCAATAAGGGAAGGAAGAGGTAAATATTTTTATTTCTGTCTTGGTTTTTAAGATGACATATATTTAATATGTGAATACCACGTAAAATCAAAACACGGTATTATACTCACCTTTAATTACATTGTCCTGTGGAGAAAATGTAAGTTATTAATCTTTAATACCTCTAGGTCAATTTTTTTATGTCTGTAACATATGCACCACTTTAATGGAACTTTCCTTTGTGCACTCTTGTTACCTACTGTTCCTGGTATGAAACTAGAACATCATTTATTTTGTAGATATCAATATATTTTCTATTATTTTGAAACATTCCATAATGGAATAAGGTGATTAAAATGCATTACCACTTGAAAGAAAATGCTTTATTTGAGGTAAATTACTTCTGTAACACTATGGGATACAAGAGTGTGCATCAGTATAATTCCCTTACCTTATGTCTAGACCCTCTGCATTAATATACATAGTTTGTACCTTAAAAACAATGGTTTAAAAGTGTCACGCCATTCAAACCTAGACCTTCTATTCCAAGCCCATTCTTTCCAAATCCACAAAGTACTGTGCATCAGTATAATTCCCTTACCTTATGTCTAGACCCTTTGCATTAATATATATAGTTTGTACCTTAAAAACAATGGTTTAAAAGTGTCACGCGATTCAAACCTAGACCTTCTATTCCAAGCCCATTCTTTCCAAATCCACAAAGTACTTTTGTAAATATATATTGTGACTGTAATAATACCTTACACAAGGACAGTGGTTTTCTCTTTTCAAGACACTTTTATAAATGTCTTATGCTGCACAAGGAGGCTTCTTAATTTCATGGATTAAAACCTAGAACAAGAAAAAAGCAAGGGGCTTTTATCCATAAAAGTTATCCATAATGACAGAGGAATTTAGTGATGAAAGTCAGCCTAGATCTTCTGATTGCTGGTCTGGTATGATTTCCATTGTTATGAACTTGCTTATGCAGCTCAGTGGCTGGAAAGTATGATAGAAATTATCTACTCCAACTCATTTCTTTTTTTGTAGATGTATAAACTGAGATGTGGAAGAGACAATTTTCTTACTCAAAAATTTGCAGAGCAAATATTGAAACTCAAACCATCTGGCATCAAATCTAGTATATTTTCAAAAATAGTATATTTCCTTGTAATTTCCCCCTATTTTGCTATTTTATTTTAAATGTATCTTAGTTCACTTCTTTTGTCTTTCTACTTTTGTGATTAAAAGATTCACACATAGGTAAATAAAAGAGGAGCTATACAAAATAAATACAAAAGGAATTGGAGATATTAACAACTCGGAAAATCAAGAAAAACATTAAAATTAAGTGGCCCTTGAGCTGAAACTGATGTAGAGGTAGGGATTCCAATAAGTTAAAAAGTGAGAACTTCCCCTAGAAAAGGAAAAGGTTTTCTTGGGAACCGAAGAATATAAAGTGAAAAAGATGAATTAGTGAGTATAAAATCAAATTCTTTAATTTAGACAAAAGTCTTCTTCTATAGTCCAAGTCCTACTTCTGTTCACATCAATCAAGACTTTACAAGAAATATTCACTCTTTTGCACTTGAAAGAATGAATAAATGAATATACTTCTATTGCTTCTGAGAAAAAGGGAAAAGAAATATCTGGAAATTTCTGATTCAAGATATAGACTAGACCTCAAAGAAGTAAAAATTTGAAGGGATATTAGATACATAACAGAATATTAAAACATAAAATATTTTAAGAGGCTAAAATGATAGTTTTAATATAGATACATAGTTTTGTGATTTTGAAGAAAACCACTTTGACCAAAACAAATGCAGGAATTATATTATTACAATTAAAAAAACTCTTCTAATAAATAAAGCCAGATCTAAATAACTGGAAAAATATTAATTGTTCTTTATTGGTATATTTTCTCATTTTTATATTCTCCTAAATTTAACTTATTTCTCTATATATTTGATAAATGAAGCCTTTATCAGATGTTCGTTATAATATTTTTCCCAGTTATTTCTAATTAATCTTGCTTGCTTTTATTTTGTTTGTGTAAAATCTTTTAATTTAATGTAGTCATCTTGTAATGTGTTCTAAGTTTTATTTGTTCATAAGTTCTTCCCTTTTCCATATAAGACAGATAAACTGTTCCACACTCTTCTAATTTGTTTATACTATCACCCTTTATTTCTAAATCATGTATTCATTGACTTTACTTTCATTTTACTTTACTTTCATTAATTGCTCATTGCTTAGTTAATATAATAAAAATGACATTTCTCTCTAATTTACCAGTTTGATGCCATAGCAATCAAACTACTCAAAAATTATTTCATATAACTAGAAAAAATAATAATCAAATTCATATGGTAGAAAAAATGATCAAGAATACCAAGGGAATTAATGGAAAAATATGAAAGAAGGAGGTTTTATTTTACTGGATTTCAAACTGTGTCATAAAGAATTAGCTATCAAAATAAAATAATACTAGCTAAAAAATAGACTAGTGAATCAATGGAATAGAGGAGGCACTCAACATTCAATAATAAGTGCCCTCAGTAGCCTAATGTTTGACAAATCCAAAGGTTCAAGTTTTTGGAATAACTCATTATTTGTCAAAAACTTCTGGGAAAACTAGAAAACAATATATATAAATTAGGCACAGGGCAATACCTCATATCATATATGAACCTTAAGTAAAAATAGATGTATGACTTAGAAATAAAGGGTGATAATATAAATAAATTACAAGAGTATGGAATAGTTTACCTGTCATATCTATGGACAAGGAAAGAATTTATGAACAAATAAGACTTAGAGCACATTCTGAAATGACTAAATTAAATTAAAAGGTTTTGCACAAACAAAACCAATGCAAGCAAGATTAAAAGGGAAACAATTGGGGTAAATTATACTAAATGTCTAATAAAGGCTTCAGTTCTAAAATATATAGAGAACTGAATGAAATTTATAAGAATATAAAGCTGTCTACAGGTAACAAATGGTCAAAGAATATGAACAAATAATTCTCAGATGATGAAATTTAACTTATATTTTGTCATATAAAAGTTCTCCCAAACACTATGAATTAGAGAAAGAAAAATTAAAAAAACTCTGAGGTACAATAGCACACATATCAAACTGGCTAATATGACAAAAAGGGAAAATAACAAATGTTGGAGATATGTAAAAATTAAAAACTAATACATTGCGGATGGAGCTGCAAACGTATACAACCATTTTGGTGAGCAATTTGGAACCAAACTCAAAAGCCCAACAAATATTTCATACTCTTTGATCCAAAAAAGCCAATATAAGGTTTGTAACCCAAAGACATTAAGGAATAGGAGAAATGAACATACCTAAGCAACAATATTTTTAATATTTTTATAGGGACAAAAAAATGGAAACTAAAGAGATGTTCATCAATTGGATGAATAAGCTGTTTTATATGATTGAAACAGAATACTATTATACCATATGAAACTACAAAAAAACCTAGAACGACTAATATGAAGTTATGCAAAATAATGTGAGCGGAACCAGAAGACAATTGTATACAATAATAGCAATTAAGTTAGCTGATAAACTGTGAATAATTTAACTATTATTGGTAATAAAAGGATCCAGGATGTCTAAGGGACATGTGATTCAAAAGGCACCATAGAATGAATTGGTGGAGTCTGAATGTAGATTGAAATATATCATTCTTCATTTTATTTCCACCATGTATTTTTCTTATGTAAGCAATATATACCTTCTTTAACAATATGATGAAGATGGAAATATATGTATTGTATGACAGCACGTGTACAATGAATATCATATAACCTTGGGGAGGTAAAAGAGGAATGACATTGAGAGATAACATGAACATTACAAAATGTCCAGTAATGATGTGAGAATTAAAATTAATGTTCAAATACTGAAAGTATTATATTTAATAAGATTTATTACTAATAACTCAAAGTAAAATAAATAAGGCACGGCACATTAAACTTTCAGTGAGGGCTCAAGCCCTAGCACAGGGAAGTTCATGGTGTACCTGGGATGTTGCAGGCTTGGAAGGAGGCTCTGAGTCCCTGCTCAAGTCTAAACTAAATCCCAGATCCTGGTTCAAGGCAGTTGTCAAGACACCTAGCTAATACAAGCAGAAGGAGAGACTGAGAGCCCTCACCAAAGCCTGCAATAAGGCCATGAATCCAAAGCACAAAGCAGTCCATAGAACCTATCCCGTGTAAGCCCAGAGCTAGCCAAGAGTCCCTATCCTAGATCAGAGCTTACATGCCCTTGGGCAAGGCAGTCTACAGTGTTTCTGACCTGATCTAGTCCTGAGGGAGACCAAAAGACCTTGCCAAAGGTAGAGGCTAGACTCTGAGTCCCAACTGAGGGTATTTCCCAGTGCCCTGAGCTCTGCAAGCCATTAGCAGCAGTACCAGGGAGTGAGGGAATCAGCAGAAGGGAGGTGATTTTCAGAGCTGTCATCTGCAGGTCATTGTATTAACTTGGAAGAAATGAAAATTGCACAAAACTAGAAATAGAGCTAAGGGTAGCAACAAGAAAAAAACTAAAGTTTAGGAGAGGATTTCTCTGCCCTGAGAACAGAGCCCACCATTAAAATAAAAATAAAAGTCAAGGCTGGGGAAAGGAGCAACCATTAAAAAAAAAGAAACCTAACCATAGAAAATTTTGTGGGGACAAAGAAGGGTAAGGTATAGACTCAAAAGGGAAGACAGTAAAAGCAAAGTAGCTACATGTAAAACTCCAAAGATCTATAAAGCAGTAATCAATATAACAATTGGGTACTAGCTAAGAAATAGAATGGTGAATCAATGATATAGATTATTTTATATTTATATATTTTATTATATTATTATAATATAATCAATTTATATTATATTTATATATTATAATTTATGTACTAGATCAGTGATTCCCAAAGTGGGTGCCACCACACCCTGGTGGTTGCTGCAGTGATCCAGGGGGGCAGTGATGGCCACAGGTACATTTATCTTTCCTATTAATTGCTATTAAAATTTAAAAAAATTAATTTCCAGGGGGCTAAGTAACATTTTTTTTCTGGAAAGGGGGCAGTAGGCCAAAAAAGTTTGGGAACACTGTACTAGATTATACACAATATATGAGGGATATGAACTTAGCTACCTAGTTTATGATAAAACCAAAAACCTAAGGTTTTGGGATAAGAACTCACTATTTAACAAAAAACTACTGGGAAAACTGTAAAACAATATGGTATAGATGAGATATAGACCAGTATCTCACATCCTATACCAAAATGTCAAATGGGTATAAAATTTAGATATAAAGAATGATATCATGAGTAAATTAGGGGAAGGAAGAAGAGTTTACCAGGCAAATCTATGGAGAAGGGAAGAAATTCTATACAAAGAAAAGAAAAAGATGATGAAAAATGAGTGATTCTGAACATTAAAATATTAGCTTTTATACAAATAAAACCAATAACCAATATTAGAAGAGAAACAACAAACTGGGGACAAATTTCATGACAAATTTCTCTGAGAAAGTTCTAATCATTTTATATGTATAGAGAATTAAGTCACATTTATAAAAATACATATAATTTCCCCATTGATAAATGGTAAAATGATACGAAGAAGTAATTTTCAGATGAATAAATTCAAACTATCAATAATCATATGAACATTTTGTTCTAGATCACTCTTGATTAGAGAAATGTAAACTAAAGCAAATCTAAAGTACCACCTCAAATGTATTAATAGTGACCAATAAGACAGTAAAAGAAAGTGATATATGTTGGAGGGAATATGGTAAAATTGAGACACTAATACTTTATTGTTGGAGTTGTGAACTAATCCAATCATTCTCAAGGCAATTTGGAACTATTCCCAAAGCGCTGTGAAACTCCATATATCCTTTGATCATGTAATACCACTGCTGTGTATGTATCCCAAAGAGATCATAAAAAAGGGAAAAGGATTTACTTTTATAATTTTTTAATAGCATCTCTTTGTATGGTGGCAAGGATTTAGAAATTGAGATGTACATCAATTGATGAATGGCTGAACAAATTGTGGTATATGTTGGTGATGTAATACTATTGTACTATAAGAAATAATAAGCAGGATGACTTATGAAAGAATCAGAAAATCTACATGAACTGATGCAAAGTGAAATGAGCAGGAGCAGGAGAACATTTTACACAGTAAAAGAAATGTTGTAGGATGATCAAGTATTAATGACTTGGCTACTCTTTACGATACTATGATATGGGACATCACTATAGAACTTATTACAAAGAATGCTATCCACCTCCAAAGAAAGAAATGTTGGAGTATGATGCAGATCAAAGCATACTATCTTTCACATTAATTTATTTTGTTTTTATTTTGAGGTTTTCAATTATTTGAGTAATCTCTTACAACAATGACCTACATATTGGTCATTCAATTAAGATATTTCTGGCTTTTGCTTACCAAACAAAAGATTCTTTCCTCTTCCTTCAGAGATTAGCTCTTATTTCACAAAATCTTTCTTCACTCCAACTTCTACACTCACATTAGGGAATTTTGACATGCATATAGAAATTCCTAAAACATACTAGGCTTCCATTCCTCAATCTACTCCTCTCTCCTGTCTTACACGTTTGCTCTAACTCAGTTACAGGAGGTTTTTATTATCATTTATAAATATTCTACATTTTATTATCATTCATAAATATTCAAAATTTACTTTCATAACACTGAAATTCCACTTTCAGTCTAACTGTCCATTTACCTTACTGCTCCAAACTGATCTTATTAATACTGACACTGACCACTGATTTTTCTGCCTTCTCTTCTTTCTAAGGCCTTCATTCAGATATTTATTATACTTGCCCTCCTTTCTTCTTCTTTTTTTTTGCTTTTATTTTATTTTTAGAAAAATTTTCCATGGTTACATAATTCATGTTTTTACTTTACCCTTCACCCCCTCAACCCCCCCCCCTCCCCATAGTTAACTCACATTTCCACTGGTTTTAACATGTGTGGTCAGTCAAGACTTATTTACATATTATTGATAGTTACATTGGTGTGGTCTTTTCAGGTCCACATTCCCAATCATGTCCTCATCAAACCAAGTGTTCAAGCAGTTGTTTTTCTTCTGTGTTTCCACTCCTGTAGTTCTTCCTCTGAATGTGAGTAGCGTTCTTTTCCATAAATCCTCAGAATTTTCCTGTGTCATTGAGTTGCTGCTAGGACAGATGTCCATTACATTTGATTTTACCACAGTGTATCAGTCTCTGTGTACAATGTTCTTCTGGTTCTGCTCCTTTCACTCTGCATCAATTCCTGGAGGTCTTTCCAGTTCACATGGAATTCCTCCAGTTTATTATTCCTTTGAGCACAATAGTATTCCATCACCAACATATATCACAATTTGTTCAGCCATTCCCCAATTAAAGGGCATACCCTTGCTTTCTAGTTTTTTACCACCACGAAGAGCACAGCTATAAATATTTTTGTGCAAGTCTATTTATTATGATCTCTTTGGAGTACTATCCCAGCAATGCTATGGCTGGATCAAAGGGCAGGCATTCTTTTTATTGCTCTTTGGGCATAGTTCCAAATAGCCATCCAGAATGGTTGGATCAGTTGACAACTCCACCAGCAGTGCATTACCATCCCAATTTTGCCACATCCCTTCCAACATTCATTACTCTCCCCTGCTATCATTTTAGCCAATCTTCTAGGTGTGAGGTGGTACCTTAGAGTTGTTTTCATTTGCATTTCTCTAATTATTAGAGGTTTAGAACACTTTCTCATGTGCTTATTGATAGTTGTGATTTCTTTATCTGAAAATTGCCTATTCATGACCCTTGCCCATTTATCAATTGGGGAATGGCTTGATTTTTTATACAATTGATTTAGCTGCTTGTATATTTGAGTAATTAGACCTCTGTCAGAATTTTTTGTTATAAAGATTTTTTCCCAGTTTGTTGTTTCCCTCTGATTTTGGTTGCATTGTTTTTGTTTGTACAAAACCTTTTTAATTTAATATAATCAAAATTATTTATTTTACATTTTGTAATTTTTTCTAACTCTTGCTTGGTTTTAAAATCTTTCCTTTCCCAAAGATCTGACAAGTATACTATTCTGTTCACCTAATTTACTTACAGTTTCCTTCTTTATATATAAGTCTTTCACCAGTTTTGAATTTATCTTGGTGTAGAGTGTGAGATGTTGATCTAAACCTAATCTCTCCCATACTGTTTTCCAATATTCCCAGCAGTTTTTGTCAAATAGTGGATTTTTGTCCCAAAAGTTGGGCTCTTTGGGTTTATCATACACTGTTTTGCTGATGTCACTTACCCCAAGTCTATTCCACTGATCCTCTCTCCTGTCTCTTAGCCAGTACCATATTGTTTTGATGACTGCTGCTTTATAGTATAGTTTAATATCTGACACTGCTAAGCTACCTTCCTTCACCTTTTTTTCATTATTTCCCTTGATATTCTTGATCTTTTGTTCTTCCAAATAAACTTTGTTATATATTTTTTTCTAATGCAGTAAAAAAGGTTTTTGGTAGTTTGATAGGTATGGCACTAAATAATTAAATTAATTTGGGTAGAATGGTTATTTTTATTATGTTAGCTCATCCTACCTATGAGTACTCAATGTTTTTCCAATTGTTTAGATCTAGTTTTAATTGTTTGGAAAGTGTTTTGTAGTTATGTTTGTATAATTCCTGTGTTTGTTTTGGTAGATAGATTCCTAAGTATTTTATATTGTCTAGGGTGATTTTAAATGGTGTTTCTCTTTCTATCTCTTGCTGTTGTGATGTGTTTGAAATATATAGAAATTCTGATGATTTATGTGCATTTATTTTGTATCCTGCAACTTTACTAAAGTTGTTGATTATTTCTACTAGCTTTTTAGTTGATTCTCTAGGATATTTTAAGTAGACCATCATATCATCTGCAAGATAAGAGTGATAGCTTAGTCTCCTCATTGCCTATTTTAATACCTTTAATTTCTTTTTCTTCTCTAATTGCTATTGCTAGTGTTTCTAGTACAATGTTAAATACTAGAGGTGATAATGGGCATCCTTGTTTCACACCTTTATCTTATTGGAAAGTCTTCTAATTTATCCCCATTGTATATGATATTTGTTGATGGTTCAAGATATATATTGTTTATTATTTTTAGGAAAGAACCTTCTATTCCTAAACTTTCTAGTGCTTTCAGTAGGAATAGGTGTTGTTTTTTGTCAATGGCTTTTTCAGCATCTATTGAGATACTCATGTGGTTTTTGTTGGTTTGCTTGTTGATATGGTCAATTATATAGATGGTTTTCCTAATGTTGAACCATCCTTACATTCCTGGTATAAATCCCACCTGATCATGATGAATAACCCTCTTGATCACTTGCTGGAGTCTTTTTGCTAATATTTTATTTAAGATTTTTGCACCTACATTCATTAAGGAGATTGATCTCTAATTTCACTCCCTTCTTGATCTTGACCCCTTAAATAAGATATCTGGTGAAACATGTAAGCCTCATAATTAACAAACTTGAAGAAGTTTTAATACCTTCAGATCTCTTTGTAATCTGATGAGTCAGTCCTGAGAAGCAGATATAGTGACTACCATTTTGTAATTGCCATATCAGTTAGTGCACAGATTGCCTTTTTCATTATGAGTCTCTTGTGGTTATCCTGGATCATTGCTTTGTTGATAACAGTTAATTCATTCAGAGTTGATTTTCAAACATTATTGTTCTTACTATGTATGATATTTTCCTGGTTCTGCTCAGGTCATTTAGCTTCACTTTCTATAGGTATTTCCAGGTTCTTGTGATAATCTTGTTTGTCATTTCTTATAACGCCATAGTATGCAATTACAATTATACACCACGACTTGTTCAGACATTCCCCAACTGATGGACAGTCATTCAGTTTCCAATTCTTTGCTAACACAGAAAATTACTCTAAGTATTTTAGAATTTTTTTTCATTTTCCTTTATCACCTTAGGAAACAAAAATATAGTGGTATGACTGAGTTAAAAATCATACATAGTTTTATAACTCTTGGAGTAAAATTTCAGATTGCTCTCAAAATGGTTGGATAAGTTCACAGTTCCATCAACAATGTATTCATGATCCAACCACATCCCCTCCAACTTTTGTCTTTTTGTCCTTTTAGCATCTTAGCCAATCCAGTAGATATGAGATGACATCTCAGAGTTGTTGTGATTTACATTTCTATAATTAATGATGGTATAGTGCTCTTTTGCACACACATGCACATGTGTGTGCATATGTGTGTGTTTTCTTCATCTAAAAAACTTACTGTTCATATCTTTAACCATTTAACCTAACATTGCTTTCCTTCTAATTTTGGCTACATTAGTTTTATTTTTAAAAGTATCTTTCAAATTAACATATTCAAAATTATCCGTTTTATATTTCACAATGTTTTCTGTATTCTAATGGCACCTACCTTCTCAAGTTCATATAATATTAATTACTTCTAATGAGGTTGGATTACTTTCTGACATTCACAAATGTTTTAAAGTGTATTATTCCTCCCCTCCAACCAACTTTCTTTTATTCTTCCTACTGATATGTAAGTTCTTCTCAGAATCTCTTAGATTCCTTAGTTGTCAGCTTATCTCAGCTCAGAGACCATATTTGCATTACATATTTCCTGACATTTCCTCCTAAAACTACTAGCACCTTTACTTACAAAAGTATCTTGTATGTATTATGAACATACTTATATAATAGATGGACAAATTGTTTCCCTCAATAGGATATAAATTACGTTTTGTTTTCTTGGGAAAGGGACTCTGTTTTCTGTCTTTATATCCCCATATCTTAGGTCTCTTTTGTTAGCTCATCTTACCCATGAGCAATCAATGTTTTTCCAATTGTTTAGATCTAATTTTAATTGTGTGGAAAGGGTTTTTTAGTTATGTTCATATAATTCCTGTGTTTGTTTTGGTAGATAGATTCCTAAGTATTTTATATTGTCTAGGGTGATTTTAAATGGTGTTTCTCTTTCTAACTCCTGCTGCTGTGATATGTTGGAAATATATAGAAATGCTGATGAATTATGTGCAGTTATTTTGTATCCTGCAACTTTGTTAAAGTTCTTGATTATTTCTATTAGCTTTTCAGTTGATTCTCTAGGATTTTTTAAGTAGACCATCATATCATCTGCAAAGAGTGATAGCTTAGTCTCCTCATTGCCTATTTTAATACCTTTAATTTCTTTTTCTTCTCTAATTGCTACTGCAAGTGTTTCCAGTAGAATATTAAATAATAAAGGTGACAATGGGCATCCTTGTTTCACTCTTGATCTTTTTGGGAAGGCTTCTAATTTATCCCCATTACATATGATATTTGTTGATGGTTTAAGATATATACCATTTATTATTTTTAGGAAATGCCCTTCTATTCCTAAATTTCCTAGTGTTTTCAGTAGGAATAGGTGTTGTATTTTGTCAATGGCTTTTTCAGCATCTATAAAGATAATCATGTGGTTTTTGTAGGTTTGCTTGTTGATATGGTCAATTATGTGAATGGTTTTACTAATGTTGAATCATCCTTGCATTCCTGGTATAAATCCTACCTAATCATAATGAATAACCCTCGTGATCACTTGCTGGAGTCATTTTGCCTCTACATTCATTAGGGAGATTGGTCTGTAGTGTTCTTTCTCTGTTTTTGATTTACCAGAATTTGGGATCAATACCATATTTGTGTCATAAAAAGAGTTTAGTAGAACTCCTTCTTTGCTTATTGTGTCAAATAGTTTGTCTAGTATTGGAATTAGTTGTTCTTTGAAGGTTTGATAAAATTCACTTGTGAATCCATCTGGTCCTGGGAATTTTTTCTTAGGGAGTTCTTTGATGGCTTGTTCAGTTTCTTTATCTGAGATGGAACTATTTAAGGATTCTATTTCTTCTGCTGTTAATCTAGGCAATTTACATTTTTGTAAATATTCATCCATATCACATAGATTGTTATATTTATTGCTGTATAATTGGGAAAAATAGTTTTTAATGATTGCCTTGATTTCCTCTTCATTAGAGGTTGTTATAATTAAAATGGATATAGTTAGATATTAAAAGAAGTATCAATATTTTAATTAAGGCCATGTTGGTAAAATATAAGATGACCACACACCTGCTAAGATGTAATTCAAATTCCCCGCCATACCTTCTCCCACCTGGCTCCCTCTTACCAAAAGATACTGCCTCCAATGACCTCAGGAATTTTATACTCTTCTTTTACGTAATCACACTTCCTATCTACCTTCATTACAAGAGGAATCATGGGAAATGTAGTTTCCAAGTGCCCTAAATATCCACAGGAAGTTTGTCATATATCTAAATATGTTAAGGCTTAAATGAATCCCAAATTTCTACTAACTCATTCCCCCCCTGAGAGCAGAAATAGACTAGTCTCACTTTTCATCTTTGATACTGGTAATTTGGTTTTCTTCTTTCCTTTTTCTAATTCAATTGACCAGTACTTTGTCAATTTAATTTATTTTTTCAAAGTACCAGCTTCTAGTCTTATTTATTAATTAAATAGTTCTTTTACTTTCAATTTTATTGATTTTTCCTTTGATTAAAACAATTTTAAATAGACATGTATCCTTTTTTGTCAAATGATTCCTTCTCTAATGGAAGAAATGAATGAAGAAGTGAGTAAGTTAACTAGGTATTTTAATTTAAGATACAAACAACTAAATGAAAAAAATACAAAAAATGTATAGTCAAGCTGAAAACTCCTAGTGATCTCTTTATTTATTTATTTTTAAGATTTCATATTTTAGAAAAATTTTCCATAGTTACATGATTCATGTTTTTACTTTCCCCTTTACCCCCTCTTCACCACCCCCTGATAGTCAGTGTGCCAACTGGTTTTAACATGTGTCATCAATCAAGACTTATTTCCATATTATTGATAGTTGCATTGGTGTGGTCTTTTCAAGTCTACATTCCCAATCATGTCCACATCAACCCTTGTGTTCAAGCAGTTGTTTTCCTTCTGTGTTTCCACTCCTGTAGTTCTTCCTCTGAGTGTGGGTAGCATTTTTGTCCATAAATCCCTCAGAATTGTCCTGGGTCATTAGATTGCTGCCTAGCGATCTTTTTAAAATGAAAATAAGGAGAACTAAACTAAATTTGACATTTTATCACTGTGGTATTTGATATATCTTACCATAAACATTATTTTATTTTTCATAGTTTATCCATCTCATTCTATTTGACTATTGCTATGATTTGCATGTTTTTTATCCTTTATGTTTTGATAAAGGACACTGGTTAACTATAATGGTATTTAAAATCAATTAAACTGAATAGTATTAATTTTTAATTTATAAACCATTATTTTCCACTCCATTATATAACTCAGTTGATCATGATTCCAAAAACAAAATAAAGTTATAGAGCATCAATTTTTAAATACAAAATTAAAATATTGTAGTTGTATTATAAAAGGACACAGGAGCAGTTACATGTACTTTTATAATTCATGATTCATACAAGAAAATATTTTCTTTCCAGTATTACACAAAACTAAATTGTATTGCTTTAATGTTTTTTCTAAATTAAATTAGCAAATTTTAAAGATATCACATTCTAAGAATATAGCTCTTAAAAATGTCTGATTGTTAATTAAATATTAAATTATGTTCTGTAAAAATGATAATCCTATTTATATCTTTTGGCCCTACTTAACTTTAAACTTGGTAAGAGGAAGGATCTAAAAGAACTAAAGAAACACCATCAGTTGTGATTACAAGTAGATAGAATATGAATTTTATATATTAAAATAAAAAGAAAAGTAATAATGATAAGGGCTTTAGAAATAGTGTCTAAAATATTAGTACATTAGTATTCTGAAAAGTTTTACCCGAGATTTTCTCTTTTCTCCACCGAGTTTAGCCTGGAAATTCTTTTTAAAGTAGAATTTATCTTAATAGAAAATAAGGTCTGCTAGAATACAAAATATTAAAGTAGTTTTACAAGGCTTCATAAAGACCTATGTTAGTCTACTGTGATATCAGAGCACATGTAAGTATTCTTCTTCCATTTCACTCTAGTAAATCCAATAGCCTGATCAAGCTAGGAGCCAGCTGTTACACAATTCAGCAAGGAACAATAAAGAAAATAGAAGATATTGCCTCAGGAAATCAGGATAAATCTCTATTCTTGAATGATAATGTATGCCAGAGAAATCTGTTTTAGCTTGGAGGTAATCTTTTGGCTTTCTCTATAGACTGTCAGTTGGTTGGAGTATCAGAACACTGGTAAACATACTTAGAATAAATTGCATAGAAATTAAATGATCCAGCAAAACTAGAAGAGAGGCCAAGTGAAATCTGCCAGGACTCTAGCCTATTGTTCCATAGAAACTTGGCATTTCAACACTGATGTGCTACATCAAGTTCCTACTCTGGAAATATTTTCGGGATACATCTCTTTGGCACTACTGCCTGTTTAAATCACTAGAAAACAAACATTATTCAGTAGAAAATATCTTTATTAAATGAATGTTCACCTGTCTTAATATTCCAATATAATTATTTTTAAACTAAAAACTATGCACAATAGTTTCTTTACAACTAAGCAGTCAACAGAAATTCACTTTAATTATAGCTCTATTGAAGACAGCAAAGCTTGGATTATTGCCATTAAAGTCAATAAGGCAATTTAGAAATTAATAAGCATTTGTCTGTCTGGATAAGGCTTCATGAATTTTAAACATGATGAAAAATTGCAGTATTACATCTTCTGTCAAGTGATGGTCCCCCGCTATTAGCAGTGACAATTTAAAACTAGCTGGGTCTTTTTTTTTAATGAATACACATGTGTCTTTCTAGGAAGTTAATATCTGCATGTTTATTGAGATGTCTTAATATTTTTCTCAAGTGTATGGTAATTAAAAAGGGGAGGGGACTTTGTTTATTTTCAAATCCATTTAAAACTGAAAGACATGCAGCTGGTGTCCACCATTTGGAAAATCATATCATGAAACATTCATCATAATGTCTTTATTTGAGTTTTTTAATATTTAAGAGATAAATTCAGTTTTGGCAAGTGAAAACAGAGAAAGGGGGAATTATAAAAATATATAGCTAAGAGTCTTCGGGGTATTTAGGATGCCTAATTCAGCAAGGTGTATGCTCAGAACAAATTTCAGCCTTCTACTAATTTATTAAACTCTTCTAAGTTTTTGTCTTATGTGTAATATTACTTAGGATATCCCTTATTAGGTGTCCACCTTATAGGAGCAAGCAAGTTTATAAACTAGTATGTGCCAATGAGGTCCATGAAATTGGAAAACTGATTTTCTCCACTAAAAACTACCTGTTCAAAGATACTGCTGTGCAATTCTATATTTGTTAGTTGAGTTGTTATTCAAGGAATAAAGGAAGGATTTGGGGAGAAATATACTTGACTCATTTCCCATAAAATTTGGTGTGAAGAATTAGAGAATATCTTTCTAGATTTAACCAAATGCTGATTTTCTTGTGGCATCTGGGGAAAATATCTGTCTTCCTTACATTAAAGCCAAAAAGTAGCTTAAGGTCACTACAGAATGATAGAAATAAAAAAATTAAAAAAAAAACTAAAACTAAAGTAGTATTTAAGATAAATACACCAAAATAATTTTTTTTATTTTTACTTCAACTAAAATCCAGTAAAGTTAATATTTTGCCATAAAAACTAGTATCCTTGTACCTTTTAAAGAAAAGGTCATGTTATTTCTTTTCTCTATATAACTTTGTATTGGATCTTATTGTTTAGGGCAGACTGATGGGAAGATTGAGCCATTTTCTCCCTTTTGATTACTTTTTATTTATTTCCTTTCTTTATTTTTTATTTAAAAAAAACTACCTTCTGTCTTAGCATCAATATTATGTGTTGGTTATAAAACAAAAGAATGGGAAGAGTTAGGCAACAGAGGTTTACTGACTTGACCAGAGTCTGTAAGGGGAAAAAGGGAGCTTTATGTGTACAATATATTAAAAGATGGTCACCAGAGGATTGAACTATTATCAATCCACAATTAAGAATAATCTCAAGTCAAAATTGACTTTTATGGAAGTTTATTTACAATTAGGAAGGTTGAAGGTAGGGAAATTGAGAGAGAGAAACTCTTGCCCTGACCAGAGGCTCGGACCATGTACGAATTTAGAGGCCCCAGCAGAGGGGCCCAGAGGTTAATTAAACAATGCTTCGAGCCACAAGGGATTTTACAATTATAGAGGTAAGAGAGGCCTCTCTGAGGGTAGAGCCTCCAGAAACACCAAGGGAAGAGAAAGAGAGTCAGACTAACTTGCCTACGTGACAATTCAAATGGGATATTTAAAGCAGTTTCACCAGGGTCTCAGCATTCCAACACTCCTTCATGAATCAGAAAAGGTCCATCACCAGATGCTCTCTTCCACTGAACAAATGTGTTATTTGGAATTTTGGGGGTTCATTTGAGCCTTTAAATATTTAGATATATGACAAATTTCCTGTGGATTCTTAGGGGGCTTGGAAACTACATTTCCCATGATTCCTCTTGTAATGCAGGTATACAGGAAATGTGATTATGTAACAGAATGGTATAAGATTCCTGGGGTCATTGGAGGAGGTCTCTTTCGGTACCTGCACTCTTTGGTACCTGTGAGCTCTTTTGGCACGTGGGAAAGATGGAGAGAAGGTATAGAAGGGAGCTTGAATTTAGATCCTAGCAGGCACATGGTCATTTTATATTTTACCAACATGGCCTTAATTAAAATATTACTTCTGAAGGAGCCTTGGGCAGAGGGGCAGACCAGTGACAACCAGGAGGCTTGACCCTGAGAAGAACGGGACCTGAGACCTTGGGAGCCTAGACAGCTCAGACAGACCCTGAGTGTGAGAATAAAGTGCAGAAGGCGCAGGGCTAACAATAATGGCAAGCCAAAATTGGGAAGCCCAGAAGAGAAAGATTATCAAGAAGAACTCTGGAATACTCAACAACTTTTACACAAAGAAAATCCAAACAACAGAGGAGGAAAAACAAGTAATCATATCCAAACCTTTCAAAAACAATGAAACCTGGTCACAAGCTATTGAAGAGTTCAAATCAGAGATGATGAAAAAGATGGAAGAGATCTGGCAAGAAAATAACAGTTTAAAAGGCAGAATTTTGCAATCGGAAAGCGAGGCTCAGAAATCAAATGAACTGATAAGCAAATTGAAGACCAGAAATGACCAGATTGAAAAGGAAAACCAAAAGATCATAGCCGAAAACCAAAAGATTATAGCCGAAAACCAGTCCCTAAAGGCTAGAATTGAGCAATTAGAAGCTAATGATCTCTCAAGACAACAAGAACAAATAAAACGAAGTCAAAAGACTGAAAAAATAGAAGGAAACATGAAATATCTCAATGAGAAAGTGACAGACCAAGAAAACCGGTCTAGAAGAGACAATTTAAGAATCACTGGTCTTCCAGAAAAAGCAGAAATTAATAGAAACTTGGACTCCATACTAAAAGAAATCATTGAGCAAAATTGCCCTGAAGTTCTACAACAAGAGGGCAATATAGACATTGAAAGGATCCATAGATCACCCTCTACACTAGACCCGGAAAGGGCAACACCAGGAATATAATTGCCAAATTCAAGAGCTTTCAAATAAAAGAAAAAAATCTTACAAGAAGCCAGAAAGAGACAATTCAAATATCAAGGAGCACAAATCAGGATCACACAGGATCAGGCAGCCTCCACTCTAAAAGACCTCAAGGCTTGGAATATGATATTCAGAAAGGCAAGAGAGCTGGGACTTCAACCACGGATCAACTACCCATTGAAACTGACTATATACTTCCATGGGAAAGTATGGGCATTCAACAAAATTGAAGATTTCCAAGTATTTGCACAGAAAAGACCAGGACTAAAAGGAAAGTTTGATATCCAACCACAAAAATCAAGAGAAACATGAAAAGGTAAATAAGAAACAGAGGGGAAAGAAAGAAAACTCATATTTTTTTTTATATTTGACTCTTTAAGGGCTTCAATAAATCTAATTATCTGTATTCCTGTGTGGAGATACGCTATGTATAATTCTCTGTAGTGAACTCTATTCACTATTATAGTATTCACTATTATAGCAATCAGAAGAATAATTCATAGGGAGAGGACAGAATACTAAATGGTCTAAGATGACATAGGGGGTGGGAAAGAGGGGGGGGCGAATAGTAGGGAACACCAAGAGAAACTTGAGTGAATAAGAAAAATAGGATATTCTATTACACACAAAGAGGGCATGGGAAGGGGAGGGGACAAATCGTATTATAAGAAGGAGAGGAAGAGAGCATTAAGAGGTAATATTTAAACCTTACTCTCAGTGTAATCAACCTGGAGAGGGAAGAGAAGCTATATTATCCATTGGGATAAAAAACTCTATCTAACCCTACTGAGAAAGTCAGAAGGGATAAACCAAAGAGAGCAGGGGAGTGGGGAGGTCAAAAAAGGGAGGGAAGAAGGGGAGGGAATTCATTAGGCCTTTAAAAAACAAAAAGAGGGGAATAACAAGGGAGGAGGCAGAAAGAGAAGTCAATCAAGGGAGGGGATAAGGGATACCAGCTCAAAGCAAACCACTGGTTTAAAAGGAAATAGTGTAAGAAGAAGGGGTGGCATTAGGGGAGGATACAAAAATGTCAGTGAATGTACAACTGATAATTGTAACTCTGAATGTGAATGGGATGAAATCACTCATAAAATGGAAGCAAATAGCAGAGTGGATCAGAAACCAAAATCCTACCATATGTTGTCTACCACAAACACATATGAGGCAGGTAGACATACACAAGTTTAAGGTTAAGGGCTTGAGCAAAATCTTTTGGGCATCAAATGAGAAAAAGAAGGCAGGAGTGGCTATTATGATTTCTGACAAAGCCAAAGTAAAAATAGATATGATTAAAAAA
>NC_058135.1:153219210-153219514 GCF_016433145.1 Gracilinanus agilis
ATCTGGCAAGAAAATAACAGTTTAAAAGGCAGAATTTTGCAATCGGAAAGCGAGGCTCAGAAATCAAATGAACTGATAAGCAAATTGAAGACCAGAAATGACCAGATTGAAAAGGAAAACCAAAAGATCATAGCCGAAAACCAAAAGATTATAGCCGAAAACCAGTCCCTAAAGGCTAGAATTGAGCAATTAGAAGCTAATGATCTCTCAAGACAACAAGAACAAATAAAACGAAGTCAAAAGACTGAAAAAATAGAAGGAAACATGAAATATCTCAATGAGAAAGTGACAGACCAAGAAAACC
>NC_058135.1:153219538-153337593 GCF_016433145.1 Gracilinanus agilis
CTACAACAAGAGGGCAATATAGACATTGAAAGGATCCATAGATCACCCTCTACACTAGATCTGGAAAGGGCAACACCCAGGAATATAATTGCCAAATTCAAGAGCTTTCAAATAAAAGAAAAAAATCTTACAAGAAGCCAGAAAGAGACAATTCAAATATCAAGGAGCACAAATCAGGATCACACAGGATCAGGCAGCCTCCACTCTAAAAGACCTCAAGGCTTGGAATATGATATTCAGAAAGGCAAGAGAGCTGGGACTTCAACCACGGATCAACTACCCATTGAAACTGACTATATACTTCCATGGGAAAGTATGGGCATTCAACAAAATTGAAGATTTCCAAGTATTTGCACAGAAAAGACCAGGACTAAAAGGAAAGTTTGATATCCAACCACAAAAATCAAGAGAAACATGAAAAGGTAAATAAGAAACAGAGGGGAAAGAAAGAAAACTCATATTTTTTTTTATATTTGACTCTTTAAGGGCTTCAATAAATCTAATTATCTGTATTCCTGTGTGGAGATACGCTATGTATAATTCTCTGTAGTGAACTCTATTCACTATTATAGTATTCACTATTATAGCAATCAGAAGAATAATTCATAGGGAGAGGACAGAATACTAAATGGTCTAAGATGACATAGGGGGTGGGAAAGAGGGGGGGCGAATAGTAGGGAACACCAAGAGAAACTTGAGTGAATAAGAAAAATAGGATATTCTATTACACACAAAGAGGGCATGGGAAGGGGAGGGGACAAATCGTATTATAAGAAGGAGAGGAAGAGAGCATTAAGAGGTAATATTTAAACCTTACTCTCAGTGTAATCAACCTGGAGAGGGAAGAGAAGCTATATTATCCATTGGGATAAAAAACTCTATCTAACCCTACTGAGAAAGTCAGAAGGGATAAACCAAAGAGAGCAGGGGAGTGGGGAGGTCAAAAAAGGGAGGGAAGAAGGGGAGGGAATTCATTAGGCCTTTAAAAAACAAAAAGAGGGGAATAACAAGGGAGGAGGCAGAAAGAGAAGTCAATCAAGGGAGGGGAAAAGGGATACCAGCTCAAAGCAAACCACTGGTTTAAAAGGAAATAGTGTAAGAAGAAGGGGTGGCATTAGGGGAGGTTACAAAAATGTCAGTGAATGCACAACTGATAATTGTAACTCTGAATGTGAATGGGATGAAATCACTCATAAAATGGAAGCAAATAGCAGAGTGGATCAGAAACCAAAATCCTACCATATGTTGTCTACCACAAACACATATGAGGCAGATAGACATACACAAGTTTAAGGTTAAGGGCTTGAGCAAAATCTTTTGGGCATCAAATGAGAAAAAGAAGGCAGGAGTGGCTATTATGATTTCTGACAAAGCCAAAGTAAAAATAGATATGATTAAAAAAGACATGCACCAAGTGGCATAGCACCCAAATTCATAAAGGAGAAACTGGCAGAGCTCAAGAAGGAAATAGATAGTAAAACCATACTAGTGGGAGATCTAAATATTCCTCTTTCAGATCTAGATAAATCAAACCAAAAAATAAATAAGAAAGAGGTAAGAAAGGTATATGAAGTCCTAGAAAAATTAGATTTAATTGATATGTGGAGAAACATAAATAGGGACAAAAAGGAATATACCTTCTTTACAGCTGTACATGGTACAGTCCCAAAGATTGACCATGTAATAGGGCATAGAAACATTGCAAACAAATGCAAAAGAGTAGATATAATAAATTTAACCTTCTCAGATCATAATGATCATAATGCAATAAAAATAATAATTAGTAAGGGCACCTGGACAGGCAAATCAAAAACTGATTGGAAATTAAACAATATGATTCTCCAAAACCAATTAGTCAAAGAAGAAATCATAGAAACAATCAACAATTTCATTGAAGAGAATGACAATGATGAGACATCCTACCAAACTCTGGGATGCAGCCAAGGCAGTACTCAGGGGGAAATTTATATCCTTGAGTGCATATATTAATAAATTAAGGAGGGCAGAGATCAATGAATTGGGCATGCAACTCAAAAAATTAGAAAGTGAGCAAATTAAAAATCCCCAGATGAAAACTAAATTAGAAATACTACTAAAAATTAAGGGAGATATTAATAAAATCAAAAGTAAAAGAACTATTGAATTAATAAATAAGACTAGAAGCTGGTATTTTGAAAAAACAGATAAAATAGACAAAGTACTGGTCAATCTAATAAAAAAAAGGAAAGAAAAAAAACCAAATTGACAGTATCAAAGATAAAAGGGAGACCTCACCTCTAATGAAGGGGAAATTAAGGCAATCATTAAGAACTATTTCTCCCAATTATATGGCAACAAATATAACAATTTGGGATATATGGATGAATATTTACAAAAATATAAATTGCCTAGATTAACAGCAGAAGAAATAGAATACCTAAATAATCCCATATCAGAAAAAGAAATTGAAGAAGCCATCAAAGAACTCCCTAAGAAAAAATCACCAGGACCTGATGGATTCACAAGTGAATTCTATCAGACTTTCAAAGAGCAACTAATCCCAATACTATACAAATTATCTGATATGATAAGCAAAGAAGGAGTCCTACCAAATTCCTTTTATGACAAAAATATGGTACTGATTCCAAAGCCAGGTAGACAAAAAACAGAGAAAGAAAACTACAGACCAATCTCTCTAATGAACATAGATGCAAAAATCTTAAATAGAATACTAGAAAAGAGACTCCAGCAAGTAATTAAGAAGATCGTCCATCATGATTAGGTGGGATTCATACCAGGAATGCAAGGATGGTTCAACATTAGGAAAACCATCCACATAATTGACCATATCAACAGTCTAACAAACAAAAATCACATCATTATCTCAATAAATGCTGAAAAAGCCTTTAACAAAACACAGCATACATTCATATTGAAAACACTGAAAAGTATAGGAATAGAAGGAAAATTCCTAAAAATAATAAACAGTATGTACCTAAAACCATCAACAAGCATTATATGCAATGGGGATAAATTAGAAGCCTTCCTAATAAGATCAGGAGTGAAACAAGGATGCCCATTATCACTTCTACTATTCAATATAGTACTAGAAACACTAGCAGTAGCAATTAGAGAAGAAAAAGAAATAGAAGGTATCAAAATAGGCAATGAGGAGACTAAGCTATCACTCTTTGCAGATGATATGATGGTATACTTAAAAAATCCTAGAGAATAAACTAAGAATCTGGTAGAAATAATCAACAATTTTAGCAAAGTTGCAGGATACAAAATAAATGCACATAAATCATCAGCATTTCTATATATCTCCAACACATCAGAGCAGCAAGTGGTAGAAAGAGAAACACTATTTAAAATCACCCTAGACAATATAAAATACTTAGGAATCTATCTATCAAAAGAAACACAGCAATTATACAAAAACAACTACAAAACACTTTCTAAACAAATAAAACTGGAGCTCAACAATTGGAAAGCCATTAACTATTCATGGGTAGGAAGAGCTAACATAAAAAAAAGGACCATTCTGCCCAAAGTAATTTACCTATTTAGTGGCATACCTATTAAATTGCCAAAAACCTTCTTTACTGAATTAGGAAAAACTATAACAAATTTCATTTGCAATGACAAAGGATCAAGAATATCAAGGGAAATAATGAAGAAAAATGTGAAGGAAGGGGGCCTAGCAGTACCAGATATTAAACTATGCTATAAAGTAGCAGTCATTAAAACAATATGGTATTGGCTAAGAGACAGAAGGGAGGATCAGTGGAATAGACTTGGGGTTAATGACATCAGCAAGACCGTGTATGATAAACCCAAAGAGCCCAACTTTTGGGACATGAATCCACTATTTGAGAAAAACCGCTGGGAAATTTGGAAAACAATATGGGAGAGATTAGGTTTAGATCAACATCTCACACCCTACACCAAGATAAATTCAGAATGGGTGAATGACTTGAATATAAAGAGGGAAACTATCAATAAGTTAAGTGAACACAGAATAGTATACCTGTCAGATCTCTGGGAAAGAAAAGATTTTAAAACCAAGCAAGAGTTAGAGAAAATTACAAAATGTAAATTAAATGGTTTTGATTATATTAAGCTAAAAAGCTTTTGTACAAACAAAAACAATGTAGTCAAAATCAGAAGGGAAACAACAAATTGGGAATAAACCTTTATAACAAAAAACTCTGACAGGGGTCTAGTTACTCAAATACACAAGGAGTTAAATCAATTGTATAAAAAAAATCAAGCCATTCCCCAATTGATAAATGGGCAAGAGACATGAATAGGCAATTTTCAGTTAAAGAAATCAAAAATAATCAATAAGCACATGTGAAAGTATTCTAAATCTCTAATAATTGGAGAAATGCAAGTCAAAACAACTCTGAGGTATCACCTCACACCTAGCAGATTGGCTAAAATGAGAGAAGGGGAGAGTAATGAATGTTGGAGGGGATGTGGCAAAATTGGGACATTAATGCATTGCTGGTGGAGTTGTGAACTGATCCAACCATTCTGGCTGGCAATTTGGAACTATGCTCAAAGGGCTATAAAAGAATGCCTGCCCTTTGATCCAGCCATAGCATTGTTGGGTTTGTACCCCAAAGAGATCATAGAAAAACAGACGTACGAAAATATTTATAGCTGCCCTTTTTGTGGTGGCAAAGAACTGGAAAAGGAGGGTATGTCCTTCAAATGGGGAATGGCTGAAAAAATTGTGGTATATGCTGGTGATGGAATACTATTGTGCTAAAAGGAATAATAAACTAGAGGAATTCCAGGTGAACTGGAAAGACCTCCAGTAACTGATGCAGAGTGAAAGGAGCAGAGTCAGAAGAACATTGTACACAGAGACTGATATACTGTGGTAAAATCGAATGCAATTGTCTTCTATACCAACAGAAAGCAATGACACAGGACAGCTCTGAGGGATTTATGGTAAAGAACGCTACCCACATTCAGAGGAAGGATTGCAGGAGAGGAAACATATAAGAAAAACAACTGCTTGAATGCATGGGTTGGGGCGAACATGATTGGGGATGTAGACTCGAAACTACTACACCAATGCAACTATCAACAATTTCGAAATTGGTTTTGATCAATGACACCTGATAAAACCAGTGGAAATGTTCGTAGGCCATGTGTCGGGGGTTTGGGGAGGTGAAGGGGAAAGTAGGAGCATGAATCATGTAACCATGTTAAAAATGATCATTAATAAATTTTTAAAAAATTAAAAAAAAGAATTGCGTCAGGAAAGGACTGATGTTTAACAGGTACCCCAATTTCCCAGAGAAAACAGACTACATATAATTAGGTAGGAAAAATGAGCAAATATCAAAAAAAGTACCTAACTCTAAATAATTTTAATGGAGACAAAGGTCAAGGTACAGACACAGAAGGGAACAGTGAAAGCAAAGGAAACATATGCAAAGTTCAAAAGAAAAATATGGATTGGACACAAATTCTGGCAGAACTCAATATAGACTTCAATAAATTATTAGGAGAGGCAGAGGAAAAATAAGGAAATGAAATGAAAGTGATGCAAGAGAAAGGAAAGTTATACAAGAAGAAATAGGCCAATTTAAAAAGGAGAAACAAAAACTGACAGAGGAAAAGCAGGTTATAACATTCAGAACTGACCATTTAGAAACTAATGATTCCATAAGAAATCAAGAAACAATAAAGCAGAATCAAAGGAATGAAAAAAATGGGGAAAACATGAAATATCTTTTTGAAAAAAAAACAATTGACCTAGAAAATAGATCTAGGAGAAACAATATGAGAATTATTTGACTACCTGAAAGCCATGATCAAGAAAAAACCTAGGACATCACATTATAAGAAATTATCAAAGAAAACTGTCCAGAGATCTTCAAACAAGAAAAAAAATTCACATATTGCCTTCAGAAAGAAATCCTCAATTGAAAACTTCCAGGAATATAATATCTAAGTTTAGGAGCCACCAAGTCAAGGAAAAATACTTAAACAGCCAGAAAGAAACCTTTCAAATACCATAGAATTAAAATTAGAATCACACAGGACCTATATAAGGATAAAAAATAATAAGGGCTGCTATAATAATATAAAATAGTATTTTAATTAAAGCCATGCTGATAGATAAAGTCATTAGACCACGAGCTTATAAGAATTTAAAACTGCCACCTGCGCCATTATTGTTACCTGAGTCTGCTGGCCAAGAGGCCACTCCCCCCTAACCCAGGAGATTTAAACTCTTTTCTGCGTGGAGATGTAGGCATCCCCACGCCCAAATAACCGGAAACGGAAACCCGTTGGACCACGGGAAATGTAGTTTGAAAATTTCCATGTGTCCATAGAAAATATATATACTTTTAGATGACATCTCCCAAATTTCACTTTTACACCTAGTGGCTTCTACATTAAAGGCTGAAAGTCATGGAAAATTACATTTAGGAAGGCAAAATATTTTAGTTCACAATCCAGAGTCACCTATTCAGCAAAACTGATAATATTCTTTCAGGAGAAAAAATAATATTCAATGAGATAAAAGATTTCAAAGCATTCCTGAGGAATAAGCCAGACCTAAACAAAAAATTTGAAGTCCAAACACAGGGCTCAAGAGAAGCCAAAAAAAGGTAAAGAGAAAAGAGAAAAAATAGGGACTTACTAAGGTCAAAATCTTTATATGTCTATATGGAAAGAAGATATCTATAATTCTCAAAAATTACTCTCATTTGTAGAGAAGATAGAAGGAATTTACTCAGAAAGATGGTGAAGTAAGTTGATTATGATGATCTCATGTATATGATAATATATGATGATATGTTTATTTAAATATGATGATATGAAATGTTATGTGTGTATGCTATATATGCATATGAATGATATTTTTTAAAAATCAAGTGTGAGAGTGATGCACTGAGAGAAAAGGAAAAGGAGAGATAGAATGGGGTAAATTATATAACATAAAGAAGCATGAAAAATTATTACAGAGAAGGGAGGATAATGGTGATAAAGGGCAATGCTTAAACTTTACTCTCATCATAACTGACTCAGAGAGGGAAAAAACAAGTATATTTTGTGGGGTATAAAATTCTATCTTACCCTACAGAGAAGTAGAAGGGAAATAAGACAAGGGAAGGGGGAAATAATTGGAGGGAGGAGAAGTGTGGGTGGATGATGAAAAGTTTTACTTGTTTATATGCATTTAGGATTTGGGGTTTTCATTTTTAAAATATTATTTAATTATAAAAATGAATAATATGGAAATAATTTTTGAGTGATAATACATGTTTTATCCAGTGTAATTTTTTGTCCACTCTTAGAGGGGGGAGGGAGGAGGAAGGAGACAACAAGAATCATGTAACCATGGGGGAAAATTTTAATTCAATTTAAAAAATCAATTTATTAAGCAACTAATATATATCCAGAAGTATGCTAAGCTTTGAGAATACAAAAAAAGGCAATCCCTGCTCTCTGAAGAGAGATATTTTCCCAAGAAAAAAATCATCTTAAGTCTTCAGTTCAGCAAACTATAAATTGGGAAATGCCCAAGGTTCTTGGTCATCTACAAAATGGTTTTCTCCAGTCTTTTTTATCCCCTTTTTCCAGGGATCTCTCCCTGAGGAAGCCTTAGATCTTCTCAGGTCATTTCTTGAAGCTGGAGGCAGAGAAAAAAATGTCCTTTTTCTGTTCCTCAAATAGACATAGAGTGTTAAGTAATTATTGAATCACCACTGAGGAGAATCTTAAACAATTGCGTAGTCTTAAGTTTACCATAACTATGCATCATCTACAGAAATGGTTTAAAGCAGTGATGGGCAAACTACGGCCCACGGGGCAGATGTGGCCCTTTTCCTTCATAATCTTTCAGTCATTAATAGGGCTTAGTATCACAAAAAATGAAGAATTTTGTAAAATGTATCATTGTTATTTTTTAATAAATTATATTTGCCCATCTAAAGTTTTTTTTCCCTTTCCTTTGGCCCCCTCTTTAAAAAGTTTGCCCATCTGGAGATTGTGGAGATTCTGGGTAACTAACCCTTACAGTTCTTAGAATTATAATAAAACAGATGATCGCTGACAGGACATGCAGTAGTCATGGTGCTACATGGTACTCTGGTAAAGTAATACAGTACAACGTATTTAGAAACAACATGCTTAAGTATATCCAGTCATAGCATATGGTTGGATCAAAAGTACATACATAATCTAAATATACAGCAACTTTTTATGAACTTGAAAGCAAAGCATAGCTAACTAATAAAGTAAAGCTAGCTAGCTAAAACAAAAACACTATCAATACACTGACATAAAACTGAATTTTGTCTATAAATTTATATATATATGCAAAACAAAAGACAAAGCATAAACATAACATGTAACAGAGGAAAATAAAAACAAAATAAATAACAAGCATACTAGAAGATGCATTTGTCATTACCTGAAAGGCATATTTCAAAAGGGCATCTCTCCCCTTATTCCCTGGATATGCATAGGAATCTATTTTCAGGTTTAATTATTTTTATCATAACAGACTAGTGGCAGGTTTCATTGGTGTAGTTCCATCATCTCTGAATAATCTCTGTTTCTGTACACAAAATTAGTTGTTACAGGCTGACCACTAGGATCCTTATTAACTTATTTATCTATAACTACGATGGCAATAGCAGCAGGTTAGATATCAAGATGTTGTTGATCTGTGAGTTATCTATACCCTGGAATGTCTTTCTCTATCTATACCCTGGAAATAGTTATTTACAGAAAGGGGTTGCCTCTGGGATCAGATCTCTTGTCCCATAATAGCATACAGTCCCTTTATTTATGTATGCACACTAACATATACAGAAATAGCCATGTATTCGTGTCATACATATTTAAATATGCATATGTATATAGAAATGCAAACCTCATTTATATGTTTAGGTATGCTTAAATATATATATGCATATATATATGTATAGCCCTTTGTCTTTATCTCCTCTGAGCTTCAGATTCTCTTCTCAGATTCTTACTGCACATATCAAGATCATTATTGTACTGGAAGCATCTCAAACACAAGTCAAAAAATGAAATTAAAAAAAAATTCTCCTCCCAAACTGTTTCTTATTTCCAGTGATATCCTCTTAGACAAAGCTTAGCAACTAAATGCTCCTCATCCTCTCCCTACAAAAGTAATCTGCATTATTAACATTTTCTTTATCACTTTCCTAAGTCTACACAATCAACAATACATTCTATTAACATGAGATTTAACAATTGGTTCTTGTGAATAAGATCATTCAAAATGGCTCTACCAAAGTTCGCTAATTCTTCAAAAGTCCCACTTTATTTCCAGTCTACCTGGTTAATAACCTCAGGGATATCCTCCAATACTCACTCTATTTCATACCATATATCCTGAAAATTGTCCCTTTGATTTTCTGGTTCCACTAAGAATTTCTACTTTAAAGAAAACATCTGATTTGGTCACATCTTTTTTCTTCTCTTGGCTACACTCCTCTTCACCCACCCACCTCCCACTTTCCAGCTTCCTTTTCATTGTTTTATTTCCCTAAAAGAATAAAAGCTTTTTGAGGGCTAAAACTATCTTTCTTTCTATTTATATTCTCTTGCTTATTACAGTGCTGGGCACATCCCAAGCACTTAACAAATACCTGTTGACTTGACTCTATGTTAACGTTGTTCATATATGACCCCTCCCTCCTCACATAGCTACCATGTCCGTTCACAGATTTACTACATTTCACATAAACTATTGAAATAACATTATAATTGATCCGCATGAATCTGGTCTTTCTGAGCCCCAGTCCATCTTCTACTTTCTGCCAAAATAATTTTTCTTAAGTGCAGAACTAAACAAGTACTTGTTGTACTAAATCAAATCCAATGATTACTAATGTCTCTAGAATAACATATATTACCTTGCTTAACTTTTTAAAAGCCTATATAACCCTCCCCAATCTATCTTCTCAGTCTAATTGTATATTACTCTCCATTCCATATTCTGCAATATATAAAATTATGCATTTATTTCGATTAATATGCATAGTATATAGGTGTTTATATATATTTTACTTCTTTATTTATCCTAAGAGAAATTTAAGATGAAGACCAGCCCTAAAATAAAGCTTTTCCTATTTCATTCAACTGATAATTTCATGCCCTTCCTATGTTATGATGATAATAACAGATATTTTGGAGATGCAGATAATTATGCCAGGGCCAGTAACCCTCAAGACACAGACACAGATTGACAGGCTTCAGTGAGAAGGGAGGGGGTAAGACACTCTTGACTCTCAAACCCCTCCCCCCAAGCAGTTGAGGTTTCAGTTGCAAAAATGGAGACTGACTGAGGTACTTCTGGTAAGTTTCTGTTGAGGCTGACTCTAATGATGTTCCCTTTCTTTAACTCACAGGTCTGATAGAGGAATAAGTAAAAGCTAGTTATCTAAATGTTGAAGGACTGAGATAGATGATCTCATTAAATCTGGCAGCTGACAGGATTCAAGCTAGATGACCAGACTTGAGCAGTGAGTATCCCCCAAATAATTTCCAGACACAGATATTGTAGGTAAAGCTTATATTAAGAAGTAAAGGAAAAGCTAGAGGGGGTATTTAGGGTTTTAAATAAGGAAAGGTGACCCTGATCTGTTAGATTGAAGCTGCCCTTCCCCCCCACAGATGAGGGGGTGAAGGACCCTTGACTAAATTGGCTCTCTTGCTAATAGTGTATATATCTAATCACTAAATCACTAAATAATTGTTATATTGATATTGATAAGGATTAACCCTACAAAGCCGGCTAACCCCTGAGTAGAAATCACGATGGTTTATGCCACAATGGCCACTCAGGTAAACCCCCCAAGTCAGGAGCAGTAAGCAGTGATCCGCTCACCTCAACCCCCACAAAGCAACTGCCTCAACCCTTCTCAATTGCCCCCTCACCCAAAGTTCTCCAGGGGGGGGTCCCCTGGAATTCTGGGTGAGGCTGTCCTTGTATTTTGCAGGGATTCCATGCTTCCATCTCTACATAACACCTATAAAAGTGCCTTATATTTAACTAATAATATATGCCACATAAGATATACTATAGGAAATGATGTAACATAAAATGTTATATGATACAATAAAACAAAAGGATATAATAAAATGTAACATCTAATAAAATTATGTCAATATATAATGTAATATGAGATACCATAACATATATACAACACATCACAACAGAATACAACATATTGCAACCTAACAAATAAAAGAAAACAATATGATAAAAACTATTGTTTTATATGGGCTACAATTCTCTATATAAAATAAAATAAATCTTTATATAAAATGAGCTTACATAATAATGGGATTAACAAGTTTATATTAAATATATACAGCATAGATAGGATGTAAATATACCTTTATAATACATATGTATACATTATGAGACTTCAACTTGACTTTATATTAAGTCTTGGTCTTGGTCTTGGTCTCTGCCTTTATATCTTGGGGTTCTTACTAAACAGCTTCACGGGAATCAAGCAAATTGGAGTCCTTAGAGGCAGTCAACCAGGGGGTGATCTGAACTGTGGCTCCCATTGGGGTGAATGCTACAAAGTCATTCTGATTAAGAAAGATATATAACCTTGCCTAAAAATATGAGATGAAATCTGTTAAACTCACTGTGATCAGGCAAGCACTGCATTCCTTAACTAAAGTTGACTAAACCAGTAATAAGGTTTATAATAACTACCAAGTACATAGATAGCAAATCAGTGGTAATACTTATAGTTCTTTCAGCTGGTGCCTAACCATAGGGTGATTCTCATAGCCTTGGACTGAGTATATTTTGCTTTTAGGCTTAACTCAAACTCTCAAAAGTTGTATGGTGTCCTTGGGGAACATGTTTAATCTTTCTGACAATAAATTTTATTTTGTTCAGAAGTTTAGTCTCAGTATTTTTCTTTTACAGTACTGTTGAGTTACCAGAATAGTTTTACCAGTTCACCAGTCCACCAATAGTTCATTAGTGTCATGATTTTTGACATCCCCTCCAGCATTTTCCCTTTTCCTTTTTGGTAATATTATACATTTTGAAAGGTGTTAGATGTCCTTATCAATAGTGACAGAGTTTTATTTTTTCATACAAACATTTGATTTCTTCTTCTGAAAACTGACTTCATAAAATTGACTCTCATTTGGGAAATGGCTTTTATTTTGTTTGTATTATTTTGGCTCAATACCAAATATATTTGAGAAATGGGTGCTTTATCAGAGAAACTTGCAATTTTTTCTCAGTTTCTTTCTAAAATTCATTACAATATATTTTTTATTTGTGCACAAACATTTTAATTTAATGTAATCAAAATTATATCCTTCATTTCCCATGATACTTCCTGTCTCTTGTTTTATCATAAATTCTACCCTTATCCATAGATCTGATAGATAAATTTTCAGTGTTGCCTTAATTTGTATATGATATCACCATTCATGTCTAAAAAATGAATCAATTTTGACTTTATTTTCATATAAATTGCTTTCTAGAGTTTTTTAGTAATTTGTTTTTCTAAAAATAAAAGTTCTTGTTTGAAAACTTGGATTTTTGAGTTTATCAAACATTAGATTACTATGGTCATTTACTATTAAGTTTTGTGTATCTAAACTATTCACTGGTCTATCTCTCTGTTTCTTAATCAGGAACAGATTATTTTGAAGACTTTCACTTCGTAATATAATTTCAAATCTGGTACTGTTAGACTGACTTCTTTCACATTTATTTTCACTAATTCCCTTGATAGTAGTATTATTTTTAGAATTAATAAATGATAAAAAACTCCAAAATCTGTGAAAGCCAGATGAGGATGATTACAGATATTATCTATAGATACATTTAAATTTAGATCCATGTAATGATTACGAACTCAAATCTTATCCATCAACATTCAGGCAATAAATACAGTGTATTTTAGTTAGAAACTGAGGTACTTATGAGGATACTGAACACATTCCTTTAAAATCAGCCCTGAAGTTTTACAATGTGGGAATTTACTCTCTCTCAACCTTTTAATAAACTTGCTTCCCCTATGTATATTTTTTTCTCTCTCCACTTATTTTCCCCTCCATTCCTAATCAGCATTACTGTGAACTTCTCACTTCCTAATCTTGAACCCTTCATAAATTCCTCACTGACTTCTAAATAAATGTCAAACTCATGCTAACATTCCAGGCTTTCAACATTCTTCTACATTATCTTCCCAGCTTTATTTTGATTTACTGCCCAGGCAAGACAAAAACAAACATAAAAAAACCAAAATTGTGTGTCCATAAAATTGGTTCACAGGCTATAATAATAACTCAGGGTCACCCATGTATGAATGCTTTCTCATACCACTTCTTCCACCTGTAATGCCCTTAATATACATTCCTCTCACACTTAAGATTGTGTTCTTCATTCAAGGCTCATGAATCCACCTGTGATCCTGAAAATGGAAGTGAAATTTCCATTCTTTATATTCCTGTGTAATTTGTTAGAAATTACCACATGTCTTAAGCTAGGCCTGACTCAGTCCAGTTCTCTAGAAGTATATGTTCTGCAATGGAGTGAAATGAGAAGCTAATAAACCCTTCAATAATCAACCAAAAAAAGAGAGAGAGAAAGAGAGAGAGAAAGAGAGAGACAGGGACAGAGAGACAGAGAGAAAAGGAGAGAGGGAGAGAGAGACAGAGACAGAGAGACAGAGACAGAGACAGAGACAGAGACACAGAGAGAGAAATTTGCTTACCTGAAGCTGAAGGATATTCAATAAGGCACTGAGGACATCTGAGTTGCCTAAGCTGACTGAAGCTCCCTTAACTCACCATTGCACATGGATTTCTGAAAGCCAAAATAATTTAGAGTGATGGAGATCCTAGCAGATAGGAATATCAACAGTCTGAGTGTTTAGTACACTGAGAATAGTTTTAATACAATTTAATGAAAGATTAAGGGGGCATTTTATGACATTACCCCCATCCTACCTTTATATGAATTATTTACAACCATTTCCATCTTATCCACTTACATCCTTGTAGCCATAATTATTTTTGAATGTTTAAAAGGTTAAAACGTGTTACATTGAAAAATTAAATTTACTTATTTCATATACCAATAGAATTTGGTTGCAGTCTTCTCTTCAAAAGCAAATATGTGTTCTATATGTCAATACAAGATATAGAATATTCAAGTTATTAATCCCACAGATTAGTCCAGCCTAACATCTTTTAACAAATTAACATTCATCATTTTTCTGAAAGAGTGGACAATATGTTTCACACAACTGTTCTTCTAGATACTGCCATACATGTTTTCTGCCCATTCTTAAAATAGCTACAGGAACTTATTATTTATTCTTTATTTAGTGCTATCATAACCTGGATTATTTCAGATTTGTTTAAATTCATAAATTTAAAAAATACTACCATAGTGGGAAGCTCAAAAGTACTGAGCCTTTGGAGATGGAGGAAAAGATGCAAGAAATGGATTTGAATAAAAACAAAAGAACAAAATTAGTTTACTTCGTTATTTTGCTTAAGTCCTGTCCCAGTTAATTAGATCTTAGTTTTAAAAGTCAAAGACAATATATATATATATATATATGTTTCAGGCCAAGCTCTCCATGTTACACATGAGCAAAATGTGACCCCAAAGTGATTTTGCTCAAGGGCACACATGTAACTGTGTCATATCTGATGTGAACTCAAATCCCTTGCCTAAATACTTTAATTTCTATTGACAATGGACATTTCCATTGTCATTTAGAGTATTAAAATATAGTGACCAAGGATCAGAAGTTGGAAATATAAATTTCTTTTGAATGTTGCCTCAGACACCTACCACCTAACTTTGGATAAGTCATAAAACCTCTCTCATCCTCAGTTTTCCCTTTTGTAAAATGTATATAAAACTAGAATTTAACTCACAACCTTCCTCTGAGGAGAAGAAGAAATGGTGTAAGCCCTCCACAAACTTTAAACTACTATGTAAATATAGCTATTATTATTTTTGTCAAAATTATTTCAATGGTTACTCAATATATATATATATATATGTATATGTATATACATATATATTATTGAAGTAGAAGAAATGTACATTTGTGAGCTCCAAAAATGTTAATTGAGAATCTCTACCTATATTTTACTTTTGACACATTGAATGATGCTTTTTGGCAAACAGCTAATATCAGGGTCCCCCAATATCTTTTCATCTTATAGTCTTCAACAGGAATGCAGACTTTGTGCTAGTAATATTGATTTGCAATGCTAGGACTTGATATTTCAGAGAATGTAGTTTTCCCCAGATGGATGTTTTCTTTTCACCTGAGCAAAATATTCTCTTCTCAAATTAGCTTCTGTAACAGAATAATACATTTCTTATATTCTGGTGTGTATAGGGGGAGACACAGGGGAACAAACTCTCATTATGGCTTCAGGGAAGAACTTTTTTACATGGAATTTTAAGAGAGTATGTAAACAGCAAAATGCCAATTATCTGTGTTTGTGTGTGCTATGAATGAGTAAATTAAGTTGATGATTGAAATAAGAATTTGATTAGGAATGCAGAAGCTGATACTTCCAATTTGCTTCTCTTCTAATAGAAGCATGTTGCTCCTCTTGCAAATCTGAAGATTCATTATTTATGGTATTTCAAAAGTATGAGCTGTAGACATCAAATTATGTTCAAAATTCAGAAGTAATATTGTCATTGCGGTCTGCATAATAGTTTTTGTTCTTGTAATCTCCCTTACCGTGAAAAATGTCTTTCAATGTTTTAATCTCCAAGGTGGTAAAAAGAATATAGAAAGAAGTAAAAAAAAACTTCATTAAGACTCCATATCTTCTGCTCATTAAATTTAACCTTAAACAAGTTTAGTCATTTCCATAATTTTCACTTTCCTTATTTGTAAAACTAGTTTTATCGATCCTTTTCTTAACTCTATAACATGAATCAAATATGACAATGCATGTAAAGCACTTTGTAGTCATTTAACATATGTAGATATATTGAAAAAAATTGTTACTATCCATCAAACTCTGTTCTAATCCTGCCTCCGATGCTTGGAACTTGTATATGTCTGGACAAATTTTTTACCCTACTGGACCTCAGTTTCATTATCTGTAAAATAAAGTGGATAGATTAGATTGCCTTCCAGCTCTAGATTTATGATCTGGTCTTCCATTGCAGGTCTAAAGTTCCATTCATCATAAAAACTGGAGTTTTAGACCAGGAAATGATCATAGAGGTCATCTAGTCCAACTCCTCCATTTTACAGCTGAGGGAACTCACATCAAAAGAAATGATGGGACTTCCCCAGAATTGCATATATAATGTCTGAATCAGAACTAGAGCCAAGGACGGAAATTCCTTTGACTAAGAACGGAATTATCTTTGCTTTGGATTATTCCCAGGTAGCAGTTTGTGTGTATCTTTGTTGCTTCTTATGTCACATTGATGCAGTACTTTAACATCAGACTTCATGCTTTCCATCTCTATTATTGTTGACCCCACCATGAAATTTATAATACTCCAAGTTAAAATTTCCTACATAAAAATATGTGCCTTTAAAAAATGAAATAATGTATTTTTAACTGAAGATTTGAATGATGGTTTATAATTAATTATCAAATATTCGGGTAGGGATTTCAGGAAATAATGTTCCAGGCAAGAAGTGATTTTCATGTCCATCTTTTATCTCCAATATATATAGTTATCCAATATCTATTACATAGAACATGCTTAATACATTTTTGCTTTGTTAAAAATCCAAATATCCTCATCAATACTTAAAACATTGAAATTAAGGATTTTTTAAAATATGAAAGGATTTTTGTCCCTAACAAAAGCATTCACACCAGGATTCTTTTAAATAGTAAGTACTTTTTTATAAATTGGACTTGGGATAATCATTAGCTTGGCAAGAAAGTGAAATAACAAAGCAAATAAAATGAGAATGTTTAATGTCACAAATCATATTAAGATCAATCAGAACTGAAGGGCAATTATTTTCAAAAGACTGTTTTGGGGGGTAATAATATTTCATTGACCAAAATTTGGTTCATTTGCTACTTTCAGGGAACACAGTAAACATGGTAAACAAATAATTAACTTGTCTCCAGACTTATCTTTATTATTAAAAATACAAATATTGTCATTAATGATTTTTAGTGGACCTTGCCTAAAAGAATGCTCTTAATTTTTGATTAGGCAGAATTTTATCCAGGCATGTGAAAGTATAAGTCATATAATAAATAATTTGAATGCAATTAATTAATGATGAGGAGTATATATAGCCACAAATGAAGATGTGTTAAAAATCATTTCAGACTGAGGAATAAAAGGTCTTGTGGCAGTAAGTACTTAATTAATATTTGTTGAATAATTCAGGGCATCTAATTTACTAATGGTTAATAAATTATGCCACAAATAAAAATATGAACAAAGGTCATTCTGAGAGTTCATCAAGAGCTAACCAATAGGACTCTCTATGTAAAAAGATTAGAATAAGATTGATATTTGACCTGGAATTACCATTGAAGAGGGAGGCAATAGGATTCTATTCTGTTCTTTGCATATACTAATAATACCCATGCAATTTAAATGAAGAGAACTTTACTTTTTATAAAGTGATGGTATTGAATTAGGATATTTTTCTTTCAGTTATAAATTTCTGGAGAGACATCTAAGAAAAGAGAATACCAGTTTACAAAGTTGAATTCAAATGCAAGACAAAATGATATGTGTTAACTTTCTGTACTGTTTGATTTGATTATATTATGAGAGATGAAAAATTTAATGGGGAATAGCTTTGTTCATCTCTATGTCATTAGTAAATGTTTTGTTTAATTTTATATGAAAGGAAATATAAAATACATAATTCTAAGGAAAACTAATATTAAAATTATCCTTTAGATTAAACATTGCAGTTTTCAGTTTTGCTGGTATGTATGTAACACTATAGATGAATATAATCATAGATATTTATGGAATCTGATTGAATTTATTTGCATATAACTTGATGTGCAATCCCATCATCATTATATGTTTGTATGTATATTTATGTACATTTATGTATGTACATATATCTGTAGCTATAGAAATAGATATATAAAATCATTGGACACACTAACCAAAGCTTTGTTGGGGGTAGTCATTATGGGCTAATAGGAATTTGTGTGAATTAAATATCTAGGAGACCATCAGATCCCAGAAGTCTTACATTACTGAAGTCACAGAATCACGTGTCTTAATTTGCCAGCATGGCAAGTGAAAATCAAAACTGTAGAAGTCAAGGGCTATGACCTATGGTGATGGAGGCGAAATTTTGGCCAATTGGAGGATCTTGGAGGAGCATTTAGACAGAACTTGAAAAGCTAGCATGTGAAGCGTGTTCTCTCTCTTTGCCATTTTTTTGTTTTATGAAGGAATTGTCTCACTAGTAAACTGGCACTTATCTATCTAAGACATCTCTGGCAAGTGGCAGAGCAAACCTACCCTCAGCCTTCAAATTCAAGAACTATGATTTTTAGCCTCTGCTGGGGACTTTGTCAGAAAGCCTGAAAACTTTCTTTCTCTTTACTAATAAATACTTATAATTTAGTATAAAGTCTCCAAGATAAATTTTTATTCATAACGAATTCAATTGCCCATTCTACTAATATATCCAGGAACTGGTGGTTCTCAAATATGCAGCAATCAATACAAACCCTGTTCCCATATTAACTATGAAAGTTGAATAATTGTCAGCAGTATCTCAATTGTTTAAAGGTGTGAAATATCTCTTATAAACTACAGATGAAACAAAACTAACAATCCTAAAGAACTTATTCTCTAAGATAGCTTTTTTAATATGGGGAAATGGAAAATGTAGGGGAAAAGACAAGTCAGAATAGATATTAAATTTTATATAGTTTTTGTACCAATTACTAATGTAAAAAGTCTATCTTGGAAGAGCTGAATGACAACTGAGTAAGAATGCCCTTTACAAAATCTGTTTCTTTTCTACTTTTAATGATGGCTGTCTTTATATCTGTCCAAACCCTTGAAGCCTTTTAATTGGCTGTCAATGATATTTCTCTTATATTCATAATATTCCTAAGTATAAGTGACTGTCAGATTCTCTTCCTAAGTTTTGGTGTGAAGTAAAAAGCTCAAGACATTTAAAATATCTAAAAGCCTTCTCTGAAAATCCTCCTGACATTTCAATCAATGAAGAATCATCATGTCTGCTTTGATTTAAAAAATTCAGGAATGCCTTTTCTCAATTACTCTTTCATTTTTCTCAAACTTCACCTACTCTTTTGCCATTTTTTCCCTCTGTTTTGAGATTCATACTTTTTGAAAGTCAAGATAGTCATAATACCTTCTGATAATGGCAGGCAACTTAAATTAGTACTATAACTTGGTCAATATCCTGTGCTCAGAAATATTTTCCTCTGATCATATAAATTGACCTAATTTTTATTTTTTTCAGTATCATTAGAAATGACACAACCAATCAATTACACTGGGTTATACATGTATCATTGTTTAAAACCTATATCCATATTATTAATATTTGCAATAGAGTGGTCTTTTAAAGCCAAAACCCCAATGATATCCCCATTGAACCATGTGTTCTCTTCTGTGTTTCTGTGTCCACAATTCTTTCTCTGGATGTGGATAGTTTTCTTTCTCATAAGTCCCTCAGAGTTGTCCTGGATCATTGCATTGCTGCTGGTAGAGAAGTCCATTATATTCAGCTGTGCCACAGTGCATCAATCTCTTTGTACAATTTTCTCCTGGTTCTGCTCCTTTCATTCTGCATCAGTTCTTGGAGGTCTTTCCAGTTCATATAGAAATCCTCCAGTTCATTATTCCTTTTAGCACAATAGTATTCCATCACCAACATATACCACAATTTGTTCAGTCATTCCCCAATCTATGGACACCTCCTCATTTTCCAAATTTTTTCCAGCACAAATAGCATGGCCACAAATACTTTTGTATATGTAATTTTCCTTATTAATTCTTCAGGATACTAACCCAGCAGTGGTATGACTGGATCAAAGGGCAGTCATTCTTTTGAAGCCCTTTGGGCATAATTCCAAATTGTCTTCAAGAATGGTTGGTTCAATTCAAACTCCACAAACAATGCATTCATGTCCCAATTTTGCCACAACCCCTCTAACATTTATAATTTTCCTTTGCTGCCATATTGACCAATCTGCTAGGTGTGAGGTGGTACCTTAGAATTGTTTTTATTTGCATTTATTTAATTATAAGAGATTTAGAAAAGTTTTTCATGTGATTATAGATAGTTTTGATTTTTTTTTAATCTGAAAGCTGTCTAATTCATATCCCTTGACTATTTGTCAATTGGGGAATAGATTAATTTCTTGTATATTTGACTTAGTTCCTTACATTTGTGGGAAATTAAACCCTTAGCAGAGAGTTTTGTTTTATATATACATATATATACATATACATATATGTATATATATGTATATATATATATATATATTTCCCAGTTTGTTGCTTTCCTTCTAATTTTGGTTGCATTGGTTTCGTTTGTGCTAAATCTTTTGAATTTAATATAATAAACATTATTCATTTTACATTTTGAAATATTATCTATCTCTTGCTTGATCATAAATCCCTTCCTTTCCCAAAGATATGACAGGTATATTATTCTATGTTTACCTAAATTATTAATGACTTCACTCTTTATATTTAAGTCATTTACCCATTTTGAATTTGTCTTGTTATAGGATATGCGATGCTGATCTAAACCTGTTTTTTTCCTATACTGTTTTCCAATTTTCCAACAGTTTTTAATACATAGTGCTATCTTGTCCCAAAAGTTGTGATCTTTGGGTTTATCAAACACTAGCTTGCTGAGGTCATTTAACCCCAGTTTATTCCATTGATCCACCCTTCTGTTTCTTAAACTGCTTGAGTTTAAAATCTGGTACTCCTAAGGCCATCATCCTTCATATTATTTTTCTTTATGTCCCTTGTTATTTTTGATCTTTTGTTCTTCCAGATGAAATTTGTTATAATTGTTTTAATTCTATAAAAAAGTTTCTTGGTAGTTTGATAGACATGGCACTGAATAACTAAATTAATTTAGGTAGGATTGTCATGTTTATTATATTAGCTTGTCCTACCCATGAGTAATTAATGATTTTATAATTATTTAGCTCTAGTTTTAATTATATGAAAAGTGTTTTGTAGTTATGTTCATATAATTCCCATCTTTCTCTTGGCAGATAGGTTCCTAAATATTTTATATTGTCTAGAATGTCTGGGGAGTATTTGAGGCTAGATTTTAACCTAGGATCTCCCATCTCTAGGCCTGGCTCTCCAACCACTGAGTAATCCAACTGTCCCCTTATCTTTTCACCATGACTGGTGACAAATGTTTTCTTTTGGAGAAAAGTGAATCATATCATAAATATAAGTATATAGCCTTGGAAATGAAAATAGCTATGAAACATGAAAGATAACAAAAATGTAACTGAGAGCACATGAACTTAGTCTTGTGGTGCCAACTTTGAACATATAGTGAAAGATGCTGCTGTCTGGATAAGGAAGCAAACAAAAGGCAGTGATTGTATAAGACTCACTTTTCTATTAGAACAAAACTATTCTAGAAATAGAGAAATAATTATGCGCAGAGACAACCAGATTTACTTTAAGTCTCATAACAATTTAAGGCAAAGCTGGAAGTCTCTTTGAATATTTAATAGTAAAGTACCCTGAAGAAGACAGATATTTACATAAAGCAGTGGGTGATTTGCATGACTTAATTATGCAAGATTTCATAATGTGTAAGTGTCAGGAAGGGCTATAGTGGAGATATTGAAGCAATAGAGAATTCCTGCAAAAAAGAAATAATAAATAGAGATTCCTATTTGTTGAGACAAGTTTTTAATGTAGACAAATCTGGATTATTTTATCAAAGAATGCCATCTTGAACTTGCATCTTTGAGGAGAGGGAAAAGTACCCTGGGTATAAAGCTCTGAAAAATAAAGTTATTCTTTTACTTGGAGACAATGCATCTGAGTCTTACAAATTGAAATCTGTTATTATTCACTTCTCAGAAAAAACCAAGAGCATTGAAAGGAATAAGCAAAACAACACTACCTTAATATTATGTATGGTTAACACTTTTCATCTTTGAATGATGGCTCATGCATTACTGAATTCCCTAAACCAAACAAATTTTGTAATGATGATTCCTTTCAAGATTCTATTTATTTTGGATAATGCCTGATTTTACCCTCTGCATGTGGATGATTTTAATGAAAATGTAATATGGTCTATGTTCCCTATAGGGCAACCTTATTCTATTTTTGTTTAATATTTATTTATTTATTTTTGAAGTTCATCTATTTATTTATTTAAGAACATTTTCCCATAGTTACATGAATCATGTATTTTTCTCTACCCTCCTCCCAGGCCCCTCCTGTAGCCAATGAGAATTTCCACTGGGTTTTACATGTGTCATTGATTAAATCATATTTCCATATTATTAGTATTTGCACTAGGATGATCATTTAGAGTCTAGATCCCCAGTCATACCACCATCAACCCATTTGATCAAGCAATTGTTTTTCTTTTGTGTTTCTACTCCCACAGTTCTTTCTCTGGATGTGGGTAGCGTTCTTTTCCGTAAGTCCCTCAGAATTGTCATTGCATTGCTGCTAGCAGAAAAGTCCATTACATTTGACTGGGGCACAGTATATCCATTTCTGTGTATAAGGTTCTCCTGGTTCTGCTCCTTTCACTCTGCATCAATTCCTGGAGGTCTTTCCAGTTCACATGGAATTCCTCCAGTTCATTATTCCTTTGAGCACAATAGTATTCCATCACCAGCAGATACCACAATTTTTTCAGCCATTCCTCAATTGAAGGGCATCCCCTCATTTTCCAATTTTTTGCCAACACAAAGAGCACGGCTATAAATATTTTTGTACAAGTTTTTCCTTATTATCTCTTTGGGTTACAAACCCAGCAGTGGTATGGCTGGGTCAAAGGGCAGGCAGGCTCTTAACGCCCTTTGGACATAGTTCCAAATTGCCTTCCAGAATGATTGGATCAATTCACAACTCCATAAGCAATGCATTAATGTCTCAATTTTGCCACATCCCCTCCAATATTTATTACTTAAGGCTATCTTATTCTTACAACCTATGGATTAAGGAATGTTCGTGAATTTCAAGACATTATTTACATAATATTTTTGGCCAGACAGTTGTAGTTTTGAATGTAAAGACTTGATAATGAAAAATTTCTCAAGCCAATATTTATACCAGAACATCAAGAATATTTAGAAGGCATGGGATGATGAAGAGAGTTTGGGAAAAAGTATGGCAACAGTTCATTTTTTTTCAGAGATTTGACAAAGATGAAACATTTGAAGAAGTGAGTAAAAGGATTTTAATATTAGCACCAGAATTAGAGCTAAAAGTGGATGAGCATGATGTGGAGAAGTTAATTAAGTCTCCTTATGAGAAGAACTATCAAGGGAAAAATCTTATTGAGTTGCTTGATGCAAAGTTTGCAAAAGAAAGGGAAGCTTAGGAACCTGAAGCCAAACCAAAAAAAGGTTCACAATTAAAACAGTTTGTAAAAGCACTTCATAATTTGAGTGATATTCTTTTCTTGTATTGAAAAGATGGATCCAAATATTTCAAGTTTTTTAAAAAAATTCTAACTATGGTTTGCAATTTTATTAAGGGGGTGGGGAAGAGTCACTGCCCAAACATCTCTTGATTTTTGTTGTTTTTCAGTCATGACCAAGTCTTCATGATCCTATTTGGGGATTTCTTGGGGTTTCTTGGCAAAGAGAGTAAAATGTTTTGCCATTGACTTCTACAGCTCATTTTACAAATGAGGAAATTTAGGCAAACAGGATTAAGTAATTTGCCTTGGATCAGATAACTAATAAATGTCTGGGGCCAGATTTGAATTCACAGTAATGAGCTTTCCTGACTCCAGGCCAAGCACTGTGACCACAGCACCATTTAGCTACCCAACCATCTCTTGATAGCTTCCTACAGAAAGTTGTACAGTAAACCAGACTAGATGCAAAAGGTCTATATACTGTGTACCTATTGATAATTTAAATGTATAATACTGTGCATTTTTATTATTAATTTAAAAATCATAACTATATCCATTATCATGGTAGAATAATAATTCTATATTTTAGTGCATTTTATGATTTTCATAAAGATATTATTTTATGTATACCTTTCCTTTAAAAGCTGAATGAGGTGGGTAAATGGGCACAAATACATATTACATAAAAATCACTTTGCAAAGAAGTCTATTAAATGGTCCACTTAAGTAAAGTGAAAAATGCCTGTGTAAGCATATATATTCATGAAGACACATTTATACATGTATATGCTACATCTAATATACAAACTTTTCCAATATATATAAAAAGATATATAAACAAGAAAATAAACATAACAATGAATGAGAACATCAAAATTCCAAAGGTGGAAACTTGGATGACAAGGAACACATTTCATCAATTCAATAACTATACTCTGTTTTCATCACAAAATGGGAGTAAATAAAATTCAAATTTATTGTCACAATTTACAGTACTACCTCTGGAATTTTTCTATTATGGAGCTTTAGGAAATGTATCCATGTTTATGTGTGTATTTATACATATATGTGTATTCAGAAACACATATAATTTATGTGTTTACATGTAAACACATAAACATACCTATGTATTTATGCTCACATACATAAACATAGATGGTGGAATATTATTTTGTACAAAAATATCACATTAAAAATTGGAAAAACTACTGATATAAAGCTAATCAAGTAAAAACTAAATTCACAATGATTAAAATAATATAATAAATATAATAACAAAATAATATAAAGAAAATCAACACTAAAATGGAATGGAAATCAGTTTTACTTTAGTGATCATTCTGGGTTTCAGAAAAGATATGATTGAACACATTTGTATGCTTTCAGAAGAGAAATAGAGAATTATGGTTATGGAGTCTTGAATGCGCTCTCAGTTTCCAGTGTTTTATCCTTAGATTTGATTAAGAATTTTATTATAATTCGGGGGTAGTTAGGTAATATAGGAATAACTTGCATAATCTAGGATTAACTGGGCTAATCTAGTAATAACTTCAGTATAAAAAATAAAGATATCATTAGAAGGAAGGGGATTGATGCAGGAAAAAACAAAGAGAAGAAGAAATGGAAGGAGAAGGATTTATTGAGGAATTTAATGAGAAATGATATTAGTGAGTCACACAATTGAATTAATTTAGAATCTTTGATGATGATAGATATGGGTTTATTTAATCCTATATACATTGTGTGTGTGTATTAAAACACTATTTAGGTGTTTTTCTTCTTTCATAATAATCTAGTACTCAACAGCTGAACGATAGTCATAGTTTATCCTTTGTGATGCCCTTAATAATTGAAATAGATTGACTATTCAATGATCTCATTAATTTCTTGGTAATTGAACCAAATCAACCTGAAAATGGTCACTTCAGCGATATTTAGAGAAAGCCGAAGATTAATTTTCCCTAATTAGAAAGGAATAATTATATTTACTTGAAACACATTGTGAGGATTAATCAGATATTCCTTATAAAAAGGTTATGATACTTCTCAGGTGAAAGGAACTCTCTGGAAGGCATATTATCACCACGCATTGTACAAATTATTTTTTTCACAAAAGTGCATCATCTTTCTAATCACTTTATTATAATGAAAATATCACTTGCCCTGTCTAACTTTCCTGAAGTAATATATTGCCACTCTCAGATCACACTTGTTGCCACTCAAAATTTATAGACCCAAGAGGACAGTGAACTTAATGATTTCTCATATTTAGAGAACTTATTAAGACAAAATGATGATATATAGGCACTTAAACATTAGTCACTTTGGAACTCAAAGATCTGATTTTTTTGCAAGCAGTTATTAGTAAGTTTAAAACTGGGTAAGAAGACAATGTTGTATTGGGAATACATAAACCTGTCCATCCTTCCTAGAGAGCATGTATGACATTTCTCTGGCTTTTACTGAATTACAAGATATCTCTCTGCTGTAGGTTCTTCATTTGTAGAATGAAAATGATAAATCTGTCATTTCTAAAAGAAAGAATATTAACTTGAGTTTATGGAAATTTATTACTAATGCTTTATAGAAAATTAAATGAAGAAAATATGTTCAAGATTAAAACTAATCCTGAACCCTAGGGGATATTTGCATTTACATGAAAAGTTTCCTTGAGTCTTTTTCTTTAATGGTTCAATAAATGGGATTCAAAAGATGAGACTTTAGCATGCACATTTGTTGCCACTAAAAAAAACCAACAACAAAAAGAACAAAAACCTGAGCATTATTTTTTAGTTTTTTATTGCTATGAAAAACACACTTTCATATTGGTCACTGTTGTAAGAGCACACTCATGCATCACCAAAACCCCAAAATAAAACTAAAGAATCACTGATATGAAAGATGACTCCAACAGCTCTTTCTCTGGAGGTGGAGAACATTCCCTGCCATAAGTCTTTCAGGATAGTCCCAGATCATTGCACTGCTGAGAGTAGCCAAGTTTTCACAGATAACCATCTACCAATATTGCTGTTACTGTGTACAGTATTCTCCCAGTTCTGCTTATTTCACTCTGCATTAGTTCCAGATCTTTCCAACTTTTTTCTGAAATCATCTTGCTTATCATTTCTTATAGCACAATAATATCCCATTACCAACACGTACCATAATTTCTTCAGCCATTCTCTAATTTATGGACATGAACTCAATTTCCAATTCTTTGCCACCACAAAAAGAGCAGCTATAAATATTTTTATACAAATAGGTTCTTTTCCCGTCTTCTGTTATCTCTTTGGGAATGCCAGTAGTGGCATTAATGAATCAAAGGCTATGCACAGTTTTACAGCCCTTTGGGTATAAGAGTTCCAAATTACCCCTCAGAATGGTTAGATCAGTTCACAGCTCCATGAATTAGTGGGGGGCAGCTGGGTGGCTCAGTGGATTGGAAGCCAGGCCCAGAGATGGGAGATCCTGCATTCAAATCTGGTCTCAGATTCTTCCTAGCTGTGTGACTCTGGGCAAGTCACCTAACCCCCATTGCCTAGCCCTTACCACTCTTCTGCCTTGGAACCAATACCCAGTATTCGTTCCAAGACAGAAGGTGAAGTTTTAAAAATAGCAGCAGCAACAAAAACAACAAAACAATGCAATAATGTCCCAGTTTTGCCACACCTCTTCCAACATTTACCACTTTTCTTTACTGTTTATTGGCCAATCTGATAGGTGTGAGGTGGTACATTGATATTTAAATTTGCATTTCTCTAATCAAGAGTGATTTAGAACATTTTTTCATATGGCTTTGATTTCTTCAGCTGAAAATTGTTTGTGTATACCCTTTTACCATTTCTCAATTAAGGGAAAGCTTGTATTCTTAAAAATTTGACTTAATTCTTTATAAATTTGAAAAATTAGACCTTTATCAGATATATTTTTTATAATTTATTTTTCCAGTTTATTGTTTCTGCCCTAAATTCTAATCTAAACTGAGATTAGTTTTGTTTGCACAAAAGCTTTTTAATTTAATATAATCAAATTTAACATCATCAAAATTTATTTCTTATAATATTATCTCTCTCTTGTTTGGTCATCAATTCTATCCCTTCTCCAATGATCTGCCAGGTATACTATTCTGTTTCCCTAATTTAGTCACTCTTTGCATCTAAATCATATACCCATTTTGACCTTATCTTGGTATAGGGCATGAAATATTGGTCAATACATACCTTCTGCAATACTATTTCCCAATTTTCCCAGAATTTTTTGTTAAAAAGTGAGTTCTTATTCCAAAATCTGGAATCTTTGACTTTATCAAACAATAGGTTGGTAAAGTCATTTACTCATGGTTACTGTATATCTAATCTGCTCTATTGATCTACCATTCTATTCCTTAGCTAGAACAGATTATTTCAATGACTAAATGATAAATTCTTTTTCTTTTATCCTTCCTACAATGTGGTATTTATACCTGAATATGATATACCAAATATAGTTTGAAATGGGCACAGTGCAATATAGTATAGCTTCTGTCATCCTAGATACTATAATTCCAATAATGCAACTCAGTGTTGTGTTGGCTCTTATCCCCCTGTCATATCATATTATTGCCTCATATTCAGTTGATAGTCTCTTTAAACATGATAGATTAAAAAATTTCCAGGTAACCACTAACTTCCCCCTCATCCTATACCTATATGATTATTTGAGTCCAGTTGAAGAATTATATATTTTTTCTACTTAAATTTTATCATCTTATATTCCAATAATAATTCTAGTCTATCAACATTTTAGATTATGTTCACTGTTAACTCAACAGTATATCTTTCTGTAGCTTTGTGTTATCTCTCAATTTTATAAATCTATCATATGTCTTCTTAGAGATACTTTATAAAAATGTGAAATAGTCCATGGTCAATAGTGAATCCTTTGTAGTATAGTTACATCCATAAGCTTTTCCATTATAAAGGAAGGATATTTAACTTTCTTGCTAATACTTCACTTTCTATCAGTGTTTAGTTTGTATTCTAGGACAATTATGTCCCAGTCAAATTAAGCTCATTACCTGAAATCTCATCATTATGCTGATTGATTCAGTTTTGGATCTTTATTATCTTCCCAACTCCTTCCTTCTCCTCTCCCTCCTGATTGGAGAGGTGGAGGGTAGAACTCTAAACTACTCTCAGTGTTTTCCTTTATGGAGTAATAGGATAAAATTTTTCATTTAACTCTGTGATTTCTATTATCATCTCTATTTAGTTGTAGAACAAAAGAACATCTTTCTCTATATTCATATATATATTGGATGCTCCCTGGAAGCTATTCCTTCCTCTTTTTCACTTCCTTTTGTATACTGTCTTCCAGCGTTAGATTGTAAGGCCTTTGTTAGCATCAGTATATTAATAACTGTTTTATTTCCAAACATTCTGAAACCACATTACTAAATTAATGCCTAGCCAACATTTTCTTATCTTATCTACAATATATCGCAAGAGATGTCATGGGCCTCATTGAAATTCAAACACATTCTAATTACACTATTTGCAAGATCAAATCAGTCTAGTAAACCTATTAAAAAAATAAAAAAGGAAATTAGGTTATTCTGCTCTGACATGTTTAATGAATCTATGCTGGCTCTTAATGATAATATTCCTTTATTAAATACTTATAAACAAACCTGTTAATAGCATTTTTTTTTCATTTTTTATAACTTGAATATAAATCAATTGAAAGTCAATATCTTTTAGTTTGAATATTGCAAGTTCTTCTTTTTTGAAAGTGAGCAGATCATTTGCCTATCTCTCGGACTGGCTTCTTATGTTTTTAATTTTTCATGGACATCATTTTAGTAATCTATGCTAATTCTTTCACTATCTTGCAATTCAATCTATATGGACCTGGTGACTTAGAATCAGCAAAAAAATATTTGCATAATCTTTGTCCAGCTATCACTTCATCTTTGATGTTAATTTTGTATCAATCTCTTCTTATCAATATCCCCAAGACTATATTTTCTCCTTAAAGACTATAAAAGAAGATAAGTGTTGAGTAGTTTTTTTTCTTTTCATGAGCAGCTATCATAGATATAATATGTCTGAACAGTGCTTCTATACTTTATTTTATTTTTTATTTTATTTTATTCTTTGCTTTTTATTTTCCTTGCAATTTTGCATTAAAAAAACCACTCTTTGAATATACATCTGACTCCATTTTTCTCATCTAAGTGCAACTGTGTCTTTCTGTTCATAACCTTTTGTGTGACCTTTAATTTTAGTTCTCTTAAGATTTTGGAAGTTTATGTTTTTTAGTTATAAATAATATACTGAATGTACTAGTATTGCATTAAAAAGATGAGCTTTTGAAGTAACAAGAACCTTGGTATCACTGAAAGACTGCATAATTTCCCAAGTGGAATCCAAATGATTGAACCCATGTAGAGTCTAACCCATTTTTATTTATAACTCCTTTCCAAAAAGGTTAAAGTAATATAAAGATAGATACAAATAAATATATTTCTTGAAGTAAGATGACTCAATTTTGGAGTGTGTGTGTGTGACCATTGGATATATATATAATAAAGTCAGAAATTTGAAGGAATGACAAAGGATCAAGGTGGAGGGTAATGCTGTTTCTCCTGATATTTTTCTCTGTTTGCTTGTCTATTTCTACCTTTCTTCTTCCATTTATTTATTATGGGGAAACTCAATATACTTAGAAGACTTGAAGAAATTTGAGGTGCTGACTAATGCAGGACTTGGGAATTTTATTGAAAGACAGTTCCTTAATGATTATTTAAAATGTATAAATTAGCAGTAAGGAATCCATTGAAATATGAGAACAATTTACATACTTAAAACAAGTAGAGGTTTGAATCATGCAGTAATATTTTTCCTGGTGAACAAAAAGAGAATCAAAGACAGCATAAATTTAGGTGGAAATTATTATCTATCAAATGATTTAATGTTACAGAGGAGTTTAGCTTTAGAAGATGTCACTCCTTCTGCAGAGAAAATCCATACATAGCAAAGACTGTGAAAAAAATATTATTGTCCATATGGAAATAGGCTAGTTAAGGGTTTCTTCCAAATTTGATGCTTGTCTGTGAAGATTCTATTGGCCTTAAGCAGATGAACCTAACATTTTGAGCTTGAATATATAGATATACATGTATGTTATATATTCATAAATATACATGTACACATATGAATTTATACATATGTGTGTATACTATTCCTCTCTCTAAGGGAAAGTGGTAACTCTTTAGCTGAGGGATTTTATTCAATTCAGAAGATGTCAGCAAAACAAAATCGGAATCCATATGCCTAACAGATGATTATCCAGGAGCAGAAAAATGCAAGCCTTGTAAAGATCAATACAAAACCAACAACAGATATCACAACTATTAGGGAGTAAATCCAGTGAGTATGATGACATCAATTTAAAAAAATTGGTTATGATGGTGCCTGGCACACTATTATCACCATATAAATATTTATTCCCTTCTCTCCAAGAGGGAAGTGTTCCTTAAATGGCTTTTCTTTCTATTAATATTATGTCTATTTTAGAAAGAGTCTACATTAGGTTTATAGGGAATGTTTTCTACTACCACTTTACTCATTGTCTTATTTTATTAAGTCACTTTACTTGGAAATGAGTGTGTCCTATAAGATATAAAGAATAGCTGGTGGCAAGTTATTCATGCCAGTAGAACCAAGGTGATATCTTGACATTGGTGTACTGTTTATGGATGCATTGTGAAAACTGAAGGTCTTCAAAGGCAGGATGATGCATGTCCCAGTCCTTGGTCCTTTTAAATTTATCACAGGAGGTCTGTCCAGCATGATGAGCTCTAAATCACCTCTTGTTGACATTGTGAGGAGTTGGCATGAATGAAATGCTATCTAAATCAATGGAGAATAATTCCCAAATTGAAGAAATTAAGTATACTGTTCTATATTCATTGAGATTTTCTTGGTTACTTTCTTCCTTGATTAAAGTACTTATGTTCCAAATACACTAAAAACTGATCTCTATTGACTTTCAGACTGAATCATCTCTAGCACATTTTCCCTACATACCTAGGAATGTGTTTGGCCCATATTTTTCGTTACATTTTTAAATGACACTAACATTTTTCCCTTTCAAATTACTATTATCCACTCTCAATAAAGTATATATTCCTAGAACATACATCTTTGTAGAGAATCATTTTCCCTTTTTTTTAATAGTCTTTGCTCTTAGCACAGTGTCTGAGGAATGGAGGTCTCTGAATAAATGCTTGTTGACTTCTGGATTGCCTTTTTATGATTATTGCTCATTAATAGAGATTTTTGAGCCAATATCCTAACCAGGTGTCATCTTTATTATCACTTGATTAATTTTCTTTGTCACAGTTCTCTAAAATCTGAGAAGGCACCATTTAAATGCTTACTTTGGTGAAAAATTTTAGCCTGTAGACTAGTATGAAATGATTCATGATAAAATATTATCTTTCCTGCTGTCTCATAGATATACTCTTATATGAAGAAGGTGCCATGGCAGGCATCAAAAACCAAACAAAAATATTTCCTAGGATATAATATTAAAGTCTACCCATTGTAGGAATTTGTTAGAGATTAGGTACAATAGTTGTCCATTAAATTTTCTTCTTTCTCCACTTTTTTGTGTCATAAATCATGGAAGTGGTCTTGCTCAGGAGAATTACACTAGAGCCCTTTCCAGCTTCAACTTGTTCTCAAAGTATAACCAGCCAGGTTGTTATTATAATTCTAATGATTTTTTTAAAAAATGTGTTAGTTAATCTTTTATGTGGATTAGGAAAAGTTGTCACTGACTATAGCTTGCACATCTGCTCCCTCATAATATATTTTAAAATTAATTTCCTGAAAAGATTAATAACCCACTGAATTACCTTTACTTGCTGGTTATGTTTCATGCATCTGAAGGCTAATCTGACATATTGTTTCCAGTAGTGCATCAGAGGAATACATTGATATGTCATGCAATGTGACTTTTACGTTTGATTAGCAGAGATTGAATCATTTTTCATGCAGCTGGCTCAAGTAGGTGAGCAATTTAAAGTGTTAGAACTTTTCTTTTTCTTTCTGTTTTTAGTTTACTTGTTTCCTTTCAGCTGTTTAGTTCAGTATAACCACAGGATATTGAAAGAGTCAATGGTGCTGAAAAAGTTATATTTTTTTACATTTTAAATGACATGTTCTGCAGCTGCACACATCCATAAGCTGTGAAAAGACCTGAAACTCATTTTCTTATAAATAAAAATATTTGGAAGGACCACAGTCCTTGCAACTCCATGTTTCCCACCAATTACTGTACTTGTTGAATAGAGGATCAAGTCCTAGCCTCAGTTATTCATCTCCTACCAATGAGACTTTGGGAAAATCACTTTATCTTCCTACTTGTAACTGTGTACCTTTATAAAATGAAAGGGTTGGACCAGATGACCTCTAGAATGCTTTAGAACAAAAAATAAATTTAGGGGATTTCATAGTAGCATGCTATCCTTTTAATATAATGCAACATCACTATAACCATAATACTAATAGTTATATTGAAACCACACTAACCAAAAGCATTAGATAGGGGCAAAATCAAAAAGAAGTATGAGATTTCTGTGAATACATTTTTGATGAATGAAACTGAAACTACTACACTGAAACTCTTAATGTCTTAGTTACTGATAAGAAATAAGAAATGTTACATAAAAATGCAAATATATTTGGAGAAGACTGCATACATACAGAATATATCCATTCTGAATGCAACACAATTTTAAGGGTGCTAAGGGACTATTTTCCAAAATAGCTGAAAGGGCACTCAAATTATTAGGAAAATAAATATTACTGACATACAAAAGATGATAAAAATCTTAATAATGACTAACTCATATATCTATTTTCTCAACTACACATTTGTATGAAAATTATCTGCATATCTGGTAAGAGTATCTTTGAAAATAGGACAACTATACATAAGATATTTTAAGTAATATTATATAGTGGACCAAATCTTTAATAATAATAATGACTAAAAGATGCAGAAGAATAATTCCACTGAACTTAGTATTTGCTGACTATTTTGAAATTATTTTCTGGTAAAATATTTTGTTTATCTTAAAAATATTTTCCCAGATTACATGACAGAACAGTTTTCAATAATTTTTTTCTGACATTTTGCAATCCATGTTTTCTTCCTCCCTCCCATCCTTCCCCACTCCTCAAGATGGCAAGTAATATGATATATATTATACATGTAGTATGTAATACATAGTTCCATGTTCATCAATTTATGAAAGAAGACAAATATCACTTAGAGTAGAGAAAAATTGATGAATAAAATAAAGAATATCAAAATAAAGTTCAATCAGCATTTAGACATCATCATTTTGTTCTATAGCAGTGGATAGCCCTTTTTTGTTATGAGCCCATGGAGTTATCTTGACCTCCTATATTACTGATGAAATATTAAGTTTAAAAATTCCTATGACAATATATTGCATATATATTGAAATCATATAGAGCAGAGCCAAGATGTTATAATACAGTAAGAACTATGCTGAACTTTCCCAACCTAGCTCTCCAAAAAATTTTAAAATATTGCATCAAATTGAATTCTGAAGTGACAGAAGTCAACAAAAGGCAAAGGTGAGACATCTTTCTAGTCTAAGACAATTTAGGAGGTCTGAAGGAGAGGTCTGTGACACTGAGTTGGAAGTCAGGTGGGAAGACGCATGGAGATAGTCTGAGTTAAGGTCTTCAAAATGGCTGCAATAGCTGTAGCAGCATCTTCCTTCTGCTCATGTCACATTACATCAGTTCATATGTCTTTCCAGATTTTTTCTGAACTCATCCTATTCATTAATTTTCACAGTGAAATAGTATTCAACAATATGTAGAGTAATGGAAATATTATAAAATTATCAACTTTGAAGGAATAGATCATTATAAGCCAAGCAAGTCTCCAAAACAACACACAAGGCACTCATAATTAAAATTATTTGGTAGAACTAGAAAAGAAGGAAATGTTGGAGTCTGAGGCAGATCAAAGCATGTCATCTTCCATTTTATTTTCAACATGAGACTTTTATTTTATTGTGATATGTGTCTTTTATCACAACATGAGGATTATGGAAATATGTATTGTATGAATGTACTGATATAACATATATCAGACTTTATAACAGTTGGAAGTTGAGAAGGGAGGGCTGGAGAAAAATTGAATCCTAAAATGTCAGAAAAAATTGTTAAAAATTGTTTCTACATGTAACTGAAAAAACAAATTAATTTTTAAAAAAATAAACTCCATTACAAAAAAGTAATCATCAAAGTAATCTGGTATAGATAAAACAAAACCAGAGAATTAGAAAAGTGGAATAGATTAAGCAAAGAAAATTCAAAAGTAAATTAACAGTAATCTAGTGCTTGATAAACCGAAGATCCAACCTTTTTAAACAAGAATTTATTATTCTTGGAAAAACTGCTGAGAAAACAATAAAGGAGTTTTGCAGAAACTAAGTATAAACCAACTTCTCAACCCTCATTTGAGGATAAAGTCAAATGGATACATGGTTTAGACATAAAGGGTGACATTAGAAGCAAAAGGGGGAAAATGGAGCTTGAAAAATTTTACTTGGCAGCATGAAGATGGCAGCTTAGTAGTAGCAAAAGTTGAAACTGCTCTGACACAGTTCTTCTAAACTAATCTTTAAAAACCTCAAATTGACAAGAGTCAAAAATCAACAACAAGAGAGAGTGAGGGGGATCTCCTTCTGAATACAACTTATATAAGTAAATTTTCAGAGGTTAAAGGGGGAACCTAAATTAAAACTACACACAGAGGAGAGCTGGCTGACCACGTTCCCACCAACTGCACCAGATTCAAAGTCTGGGGAATAGGCCAACTTTGGGATCTTGAGACCCTAGCTCCACCAACAACAGCAAATCCCACACCCAGGATTCACACCTGGATATCCCAGTCACTGATACCACCCCACAATGAGGCCTGGAAACCCATAGCATTTGGCTCTGGGATAAGGACCTAGCTCCAAGGCAAAATAGAAAAATTTAGCAGTTTTCAGAATTCCCAGTCCACAGGCAAAAAAAAGAGCAAACAGCAAAAGAAACATCTAAGCTGTGGGAGGAAAAATAGATCCACTATCCCATGGCACCTGCAGTGACCTGGCTTCCCTCAGACTACTACTAGAATCAGTGTGAAATGCTATTGAGGGAGGGGTGAGTGGGAGGGAAGCAAGATCTCTTGACTTCCACAGTTGAACTGACTGAGGACTACCAACACTAATGTAGAAGAGTATAGGCCAAAAGCCAGCTAAATGGAGAATATATATTAAGCTATTTTTAGAGTGGTCTTTAGAGTGCTCTATTCTCTATCTCTCTCTCTCTCTCTCTCTCTCTCTCTATCTATCTATCTATCTATCTCTTTCTATCTCTCTATCTCATTCCTTACCTTATCATTTATATTAATAAACCATAAAAATCTCTGTTCTGGTCCCATATTTTTATATTAATAAACCTTAGAAAATTTCTATGGAGACAAAAAGCAAAGCACAAATTCAATACAGGATGGTTAGATACAAGTGACAACATGCATTTTTTTTTAAATGGAAATTGGTCTCAAGTAATGGTAGAACTCAAAAAGGAATTCAAAAATGAAATAAGACAGGTCAAGGCAAAATGTGAAGAAAAAAGGGGAAAATAAATGAAAGTAATGCAAAAAGAAAGTAACAGTATAAAACACAAAATTAGTCAACTAGAAAAAAGAGGCACAAAAATCCAATAAAGAAAAGTTCCATGAAAAGTAGAATGAACTAAATGAAAAAGTAAGATCAAAAGGTCATGAAAGAAATTCAGTTTTTAAAAATTAGAATTGGGCAAATAGAAGCTAATATTTCCAGAAGACATCAAGAAATAATAAAACAACATAAAAAGAATGAAAAGCTAGAATAAAATATAAAATATATCATTGAGAAAACAACTGACCTAGAAAATAGATACAAGACAATTTAAGAAATATAGGACTACCTGAAAGTCATGACCAAAAAACGCCAAAATAAAACAAAAACAAAAAACATCCTAGACATCATATTACAAGAAATTATCCAAGAAAACTGCCCTGATATTCTTGAACAAGATGGTAAAAGAGACAGTGAAAGAATCCACAGATCACCTTCCCAAAAGACAACTTCCAAAGATGTTATAGCCTAGTGCAAGAGCTCCCAGACCAAGGCGAAAATTCTGTAAGCAGCCAGAAAGAAACAATTCAAAAACTGTCGAGCCTCAGTCAGGATTACACAGGATCTGGCAACTTCTACTTTGATGGACAAGAAGATATGGATTATAATATTCTAGAAAGCAAGGGAACTGGGTTTACAAATAAGAATCATATACATATCAAAATTGACTATATTCTTTCAGGGGTAATAATCACTTGACAAAATAGAATATTTTCAAGTATTCCTGAAGAAAAGACTAGGCTTAGGCAGAAAATTTGATGTATAGATACAAAATTCAAAAGAAGAATAAAACAGTAAATAAGAATGGCAAAAAAATTAAGGACTCAAATAAGGTCAAATTGTTTATATTCCTATATGGAAGAAGTTACCTATAACTCTTAAAATTTTTATTATTAGCATAGTAGTTAGATGAAGTATACATAGACAGATGTGTGAGATGGAGATTTTAGGTAATTTATAAATATATATTTAAACTGTGGCCGCCAGGAATCAACAATTCAGATTGATTCTATAATTAAAATAGACCCAAGTCAGCATCCATTTTAAGGTAGTTTATTTACAATTTGGACGGTAAAAGGTAGGTAATAGAGAGAGGGAGAGGCCAGTCCAGGCCTGGGTGTAGAGAGGGGCTTAAAAGCCTAATTAAACTAGGTTACAAACCACAAGACTTTAGAAATCAGAGAGGCTATAAGCCTACTTAAGGCAGTGTTTGGAAACACCAAGGTAGGCCAAGGAAGTCAGCCTAACTTACCCACGTGACAATTCAGAGTAGAAGCATTCTGAGGTCTCAGCCGAGCACCTTCAGCACCAAGTCCAAAGCTGGAATTCCTGAACTCCTGAACTTCTGAACTCCTTCCACTCCTGAACTAACTGAACTAGGTTGTAACCTACGTATTTAAAGAGATAGGGGCTCTCGTCATTTCCTGTGGGCCACCTCTAATTCAAGTGGACCAATGGCAGCCTCTACATTGATTTGGACAGCCCAAAGAGCAGTCCCTTGTTCTTGATTTGATACTTATTGTCACGTGTGGTTAACTTATCTCTACTCCCCTTTTCAGGGAGGTGGGGATGATATAATCTAGATGCCTAGGGTAAGTAGATTTTTTTGACTATGAATGGGTTAGAGTTAATTTCATTTACACAGATGGTATGGTAATAAGCAGTTTAGGATGACAGGTAAAGAAATCTATTGAGAAAAATAAGATTTTACTAAGAGAAATTGGAAGAGAGAAGTAAAAAGGGGTAAATTATATCACATAAAGAGTCATGGGGGAATAATAAAGTTGGAGGGAAGAATGAGGGTTGTGATGGGTAATACTTAGATGATACTCCCATTGGAATTGTCTCAGGGAGGGAAGAATAGCCAGATTCACTGGGGGGATATAGAATCCTATCTTACCATAAGGAGAAATAGAAAGGGAATATGAAAGGGGATTGTGGTGAGGAGGAGTGTTATAAATGATGGAGAAGTTTGGGGAGTGATTAGAAGACCCTATATAGAAGTAGGAGATGAATAAGAAGGGTGTTGGTGGTAGGGGGAGAAGGGGTGTGTGATTAAAAGCAAAACACAAGTGTGGAGGGAAAGAGTAAAAGTAGAAAGGGCAGAATTAAAAGAAGACATCAATATGGAAAGGAATACACAGATGGTAATCATAACTGTAAATGTAAATGGCATGAACTCACCCATGAAACGTGTATCAGATAGCAGAGTAGAATAAAAACAAGAATCATCCCATATGCTACTTAGAAGGAACACAATTGAGGAAGGTAGACACAGACAGAGTAGAGGTAAGAGCCTGGAGCAACTGGGTTTCAGCTGAGACCAAAAAAAGCATGGGTAACAATCATGAACTCAGGCAAAGATAAAGCAAAAAGATCTTATTAAGAGAGATAAAGAAGGCAATTACAGCTTGATAAAATATAGTATAGACAATGAAGAAATATCAGTGCTTACTATGTATGCACCAAATGGTACAGCTTCCATATTTTTTAAAAGGGAAACTAAAGGAGCTTAAGCAAGAACTAGACAGTAAAGCTACACTAGTGGGGACTCCAATGTTCTCCTATCAGAACTAGATAAATCTAATCAAAATAATAAATAAGAAAGAAGTAAAGGAATTAAATGACATTTTAGAAAAGTTATATTTAATAGATATTCAGAGAAAATAGAATAGGGATAAAAAAGTATATCTTATTTTCAGAAGCACATGAAACATGTATAAAAATTCACTATGTACTAGGACCATAATGGCATTATATTTATTTTATTATTTATAGATATTTTAAGGTTTAAAAACCCTTCCCTCTCTCCTATAAGCCTTTTCCACATGCTTATAAACACTGAGACAATCAGCACTCAGGATACAGAACACAGAGCTGTGGTTGGTCACCTTTCAGCCATTAGTGTGCTGTGTATAATTTCAGGTTGACAAACTTGTGTGTGTGGTAGTGGTTTATTGCATTTCAATTGTTACAGTATTGTATCCATCTGCAAAATCCTGAGATATAGTATTAAATATAGAGTTAGATATAGAGTTAGATTTAGAATTATATATATATATATATATATGCAGATATATAATTAGAAATATATATTTTTTAAAACCTGCGATACAGATTTACCATTACTTTGTCTATTTTATCTGTTTTTTCAAAATACCAGCTTCTAGTCTTATTTATTAATTTAATAGTTCTTTTACTTTAGATTTTGTTAATTTCTCCTTTGATTTTTAGTATTTCTAATTTAGTTTTCATCTAGGGATTTTTAATTTGTTCATTTTCTACTTTTTTAAGTTGCATGCCCAATTGATTAATCTCTGCCCTCCCAAATTTGTTAATATATGCTCTCAGTGATATAAATTTTCCCCTTAGAACTGCTTTAGCTGCATCCCATAGGTTTGGATAAGAAGTCTCATCATTGTCATTGTCTTCAATGAAATTATTAATTGTTTGTATGATTTGTTCTTTCACTAACTTTTTTTAGAGAATCATAATATGTAATTTCCAATTACTTTTTGGTTTGCTTCTCCATATATTTTTGCTAATAACTATTTTTATTGCATTATGATCAGATAAGGTTGCATTTATTATTTCTACCTTTTTTGCGTTTGATTGGCATGTTTCTATGCCCTAGTACATGGTCGATCTTTGTGAATGTTCCACGTGCTGCCGAAAAGAAGGTGTATTTCTTTTTGTCCCTATTTATTTTTCTCCATATATCTATTAACTCTAATTTTTCTAGGATGTCATTCTTCTCTCTAATCTCTTTCTTATTTATTTTTTTGGTTTCATTTATTTATATCTGATAGGGGAAAGTTGAGGTCACTCACTAGTAAACTTTTGCTATCTATTTCATCCTTGAGTTCCACTAGCTTCTCCTTTAGAAATTTGGATGCTATACTGTTTCGTGCATACATGTCAAGTAATAATACTTCTTCATTGTTTATACTGCCTTTTATTAGGATGTAAATACCTTCCCTATGTCTTTTAACCAGATCTATTTTTACTTTGGCTCTGTCAGAAATCATGATTGCAACTCCTGCCTTCAATAATTATTGATGACACAGGAAGAAACCAGTGGAAATGTGTGTCAGCTACTAGAGGGTGGGGGGTTGGGTGGAGAGAGAGCAAGAATATGAATCATGTAACCATGGGAAAAATTTTTCTAAAAAATAAAAATTTAAAAATTTAAAATAAGTAAAACCTGCGATACAATGAAGATATAAAATTAGAAATGCATATATATTTTTAAGACCTGCGATACAGTGAAGTCATGATAAGTGAACTGTGATATAGTGAGGGATGACTCTACTTCAGAATCTTTTTGCCAAGACAAACCCAGGAATTATATGAAAATAATTGTAAAAACTTTCCACACAAATAAAGTTAAGTCCAAACAATTGGAAAAAAGATTAATTGTTTAAGGGTAGGCTGAGCTAATATGATAAAATGACAATCTTGCCTAAGTTAACATAATCATTCAGTGCCATACAAATCAAACTACCAAAAAACTATTTTATAGAACTAGAAAAAAATAATATTTATCTAGAAGAACAAAAGGTAGAGAATAGCAAGGGAATTGATCAAAAAAATTTGAAGGCTAATGGCCTAGCAATATCAGATCTTAAACTGTACTCAAAAGCAATAATCATCAAATAATCTGGTATTGGCTAAGAAATAGAATGATGGATCAGTGGAAAAGAGTAATAGTTCAGCCATCTAGTGTTTGATTAACCCAAAGATCATAGCTTTGCAGATAAGAACTCACTAATTGACAAAAACTATTTGGGAAAATGTTAAAACGGTATGGCAAAAATTAAGTTTAGCTCAATTTCTCACATCCTACAAGTGTCAAAGAGAACGTCAAAATGGGTATATGATTTAAACATAAAAAGTTATATTATAAGTAAATTATATGAACAAAAAGTAGTTTACCTTTCAGATCTATGAAAAAGTTAAGAATCTATGATGAAACAAGGGAGAGGGAGCATTACAAGGTATAAAATGAATAATTTTTATTCTATTAAATTAAAAAGGTTTTGTAAAACAAAACCAATGCAAACAAGAGTGTAAAGGAAACAACAAACTGGCAAAATATTTTTATAACAGATTTCCCTCATGAAGGTTTATTTCTTAAATATATAAGGAACTAAGTCAAATTTATGAGAATTAAAGTTATTCCCCAACTGATAAATTGTGAAAGTATATGAATAAGCAGTTTTCAAATGAGGAAATCAAAGCTATCAATAACCATATGAAAAAATATTCTAAATCCCTCTTGATTAGAGAAATGCAAATTAAAACAACTCTGAGGTACCTACCACCTTACACCTATCAGATTGGCCAATATGATGGTAAATGAAAATGATAAATTTTGGAGGGAACATGGCAAACCTGGGACACTCATGCATTGCTGGTAGATTTGTGAACTGATCCAACCATTTTGGAGGGCAATTTTGAGTTATGCCCATAGGGCTATAAAAGAATGCATACATTTTGATCAAGCAATACCACTACTGTTTATGTGTCTCAAAGAGATTTTTAAAAGTAGGAAAGGACCTGTTTGTACCAAAAATATTTATAACCGTTCTTTTTGAAGTGGCAAAGAATTGGAAATATAATTTATATCCATCAATCGAGGAATGGCTGAACAAGTTGTATATGACTGCAATGGAGTATTATTGTGCTATGAGAAAGGATAAGAATGATGGTCTGAGAGAAAAAAAAACTAAATTAAAAAGACTTTGAAGTGGGAAAAAATAGGATATCTTCATACTAAGCAATAGCATAATACAAAGATCAACTGTAAACACTTTAGATATTCAATGTAATAATACCAGGCAATTCTGAAAAATCTTATGATGAAAAATGCTTTCCACTTGCAGAGAGAGCCCTGATCTAGTCTGAGTGTGAATTGGACTATATTTTTAATTTTTTTTCTTGCTTTTTTTGCACTTTGCAAGATTTCACAAATTTAACTAATATCCTATGTGTTTGGCTACTCATTTGGTGAGGGAGGATCAAGAGGGAGGGAAAGAATTCAGAGATCAAAATTAATTAATTAATTAATTTTTTGTTGATTTTTTTAAAACACAAACACATAAAGGAAAATATGGATAGGAAATAGAAAAGAGGAAAGTGAGAGTAATCTTATAATAGCTTATAACTGTACCTAAGATCTCTATCCTAACTAAAAATTTCTAAAAAACCCTAAATCTATCTGCCTTCGAGGGCAGTTTCTTCTGCCAGAGCCAGGCTCTGTCCTGACTTTTCTACTGTATCTAATAATTTGCTCACTCTCTATCTACCTATCTCTCCCACATACTCAATAATCAATAAGGCTGTTAAGAACTTAAATCCACAGAAATCAAAATTTAGAAAGAATAATGTTAAAATAAATTAATGATAAATTTATTTTAAAAAACCATATCCATACAGCAAACCATGTATCCTAACTTTTCTTCCTCAAAAGACCTCTAATCCTTTCAAGTTCTAATAATATATAATCAATGAAAAAGTACTGGAAATAAAAATCAAAAGGAAAGGTATAAACATGATCTTGGAGGTTCCTTCATATTAGACTGTGAACTTCTTGAAGGCAGGGACTTTTTCTTAATCTGTATTGCCAGCTCTTAGAATAATCTTTGGAACATAATAGAAATTGACTAGATATTTGTTGGTTTGATTTGACTTCACTTATCAAGAGTTCTTGATATTTTTGCATGTTATCAACCTTTTTGGTGGTCTTGTAAAGCCTATGGGAACCCCTCTTCAAATAGTATTTTGAAATGTCTAAAAAATGAATTAAATATATATAAATATTCTATAGACTCTAAGCATATCTATAGTCATATATGCATTCATACTTCATTGTAAGAATATGATAAAGAAAAAATAATCAAGGACTTCGAGAATTTTCAATGACTACCCAGATGCATATATGTAAATTGCTGTTATCTTCCTCCTACTCTTACTCACCACTCATTCCTCTTACTCTTCCTGGAATTTAATACAGACAAAGGCAGAACAAGTTTGCTTAACTATTTGATTTTATGTTCTAGTGTCTTTAAACAAAACAGTAGGTATAATGTGGTCTGTTAAATTTAGAAGGAAATAACTTCCAGTAATTTAATATTTTCTTGTATATTAAATTTTAGAACATTCTCTCAAAATGTCGGCAGAAGGAAATGTACAATCTAACTTTCCCTCGGTATACTTTTCCTTTGACAAATATGTGTGATGTCTGTGTATTGAGAATTTCCCTTCTTCTACATTTCCAAACCTGTGGTTCTGATTTTTTAAAAAAAAATCACAGATGATTCCTAACATATCACTAAATGCTTTAAAAAGCATATAGACTTTTGAGGTTGAAGGGAGAAGCAATTTGATGCAACTATTTTAAAACATTAATAAAAACAAGATGTGTAAGCTAATAGCTAGGAGTATAGCATATTACAATCTGACATTTATTAGTTGATCATACCCTGATCATTTTCTGATCACAGGAACACTATTTATTGCTGTTTTTTGACAATTTTTATAAATTAGCTTTCTTCATGGGTATTGCACTCTTGATCCCTTTAGAGACTTCATCCAATGTCAAAACAACAAATGCTGTTCCCAAACTTACTTTCTCCTCCAAAGTGGCCCTTCTGAAGGCTGCAGACCATTGCTTATTTCCATCAAAACTGTCACCTATTACTTGCTCACTGAACATTTGTTTTGTTAGCTCCTTCTGTAGTTTATACACCAAAAAATTAGGATTGAAGTTATTTTAAAACCCTGATCAATGTTAATAGTTTACTACAGAAAAGAGTGACTAATGTGGGGAATCTACATTCTTTGGAATGGTTCATTAATTTCAGATTTTAAAATTCCTTAATAAATCAAAGGTGAGCCTTAGAAAGCTTATTGATTTATATCAGTGGTTCCCAAACTTTTTTGGCCTACCGCCCCCTTTACAGAAAAAATATTACTTAGCCCCCTGGAAATTAATTTTTTTTAAATTTAAAAGCAATTAATAGGAAAGATAAATGCACCTGTGGCCATCACTGCTTCACTGGGTTGCTGCAGCACCCACCAGGAGGCAGTAGCACCCACTTTGGAAATAACTGATTTATATGAAAGCTTTAGCAACAAAGTGCAATGAATTCAGTGAATGCCCAAAATCTAATTAACTCTTTTCAAAACAGGATTTTGTCTCATCCTTATATAATAAAAAGCAAGAAGACTCGGGATGATGAAAAATAATTAGACAACATGGTTCTTGACAATATTTCAATTCTGTGAATATATATTCAACACATTCTACGTGCAAGACAATGCAGTAGGTATTATGAATAAAAAAGAAACCAAAACAAACACAGTCTCCAAAAGTTTACACTTTTTTCAAACACCAGGAATTAGTGTAAATTAATTTCAAATCCACAATTTTGAAGCCAAAATAATTATTCGCACTACCTATTGTGGATATGTGGAATATATGTGTCATTTAATACTTTAAGAAAGAAGTGCCTTTTGTGAAATCAAATAACAATAGATCACAACCCATCCCACTTCCTATCTTCTTCTTTTACTTGGCAAGAAATAGAATTAATTAAGTAGATTAAATGGAAATGGGTTGTGAGTTACATTTCCAGAGTGGAAAGAAATTAATGAATGTCTTTTTTGACATGATAGAGAAAATTATGGAACAACTATAAGTGCCATGAAGGAATAAATACAGAAAAATAAATATTAATAAATGAGGGATCATTCATTTTCAAGGACACTTGATGAATAAAATGAGAAATTAGAGAAAAGAGTAAGTGAGGAAGTGTATTCTTATAGACATTCCAGAAATTCTGTTAATTTTGCCATATCCTCTCAAACATTTATCCTTTTCCTTTGCTGTCATATTGGCCAGTCTGCTAAGTGTAAGATGGTACCTCAGAGTTGTTTTAATTTGCATTTTTTTAATGAGGAGGGACTTAACACTTTTTCCTATGCTTATTGATAGTTTTGATTTCATCATATGAAAACTGCCTACTTATGTCCCTTGACCAATTGATTAGGGAATGATTTGATTTTTCATAAATTTAACTTAGTTCCTTATATATTTGGGAAATAAAACCTTTGTCAGAGAGTTTTGTTATAAAATATTCTCCCAGTTTGTTGTTTTCTTTCTAATGTTTGTACAAAACTCTAATTTGATATAATCAAAGTCATTCATTTTACATTTTGTAATGTTCTATATCTCTTGCTTGGTCTTAAATTCCTTCCTTTCCCACAGATCTGAGAGATATACTATTCTATGTTCACTTTATTTATTTATGATTTCACTCTTTATATTTAAGTCACTTACCCATTTTGAATTTACCTTGGCATAGGGTGTAAGATGTTGATCTAAATCTAATTTTTCCCATACTGTTTTCCAATTTTCCCAGAAGTTTTAATCAAATAGTGAGTTCTTGTCCCAAAAGCTAGGATCTTTGGGTTTATTGAACACTAATTTGCTGAGGTCATTTACACCTAGTCTATTCCACTGATCCACCCTTTGTTCTCTTGGCCAGTATCATATTGCTTAGATGACCACTGCTTTATAGTACAGATTAGGATCTGGTACTGCTAGGCCCCCATCTTTCATTTTCTTTTTTCATTATTTTCCTTGATATTCTTGATCTCTTGTTCTTCCAGATGAACTTTGTTATAGATTTAGACTTTCAAGTGACTTTTGGGATTAAGTCCAACTCCCTCATACTCAATGATAGGAAACTGAAACTGAAAGAGAGCAAATAACTTTTCCAACATCATAAAGTAACTGAGGAAATATTTGATCTATTTTTAATCCTGCTTAAAAGTCCACATCAAATTAAATTATTTTTCTTATGTCAGGGAAAATCAATGCAAAAATTTCAAAATGCAAAAAACCAAAACAAAACAAAACAATAAACCTCTCATGGCCCGGGGTGCATTTAAGGATATATGCTTTAGATCAGTGATGGGCAAACTTTTTTAAAGAGGGGGCTGAAGGAAAGGAAATGCTCATCTGTCAATCTATTTCTAGGGCAACTCTTTCGAAGTTTCATTGTATTATATCCTACTTATTGTATTCTTCAGATTAGGAATAATGTCTGAGGCTGGATAGAACATTTCAGGGGCCCCCATCTGTCCCGTGGGCTGTAGTATGCACATCATTGCTTTAGATGATATATATGCACAGATGAATTGAAGCCAGTTTGGGGGATAAGGATAAGTCATCTTCCTCTGACAACATTCTAATAAAGTCTATCATAATAGTTCTTATCTATTTGTACTTAGAAAGGAAAATAAGAGGAACTGGTTGTTCCTTTTAATATATCTACTGAATCACCATTTCATTTATATAAAAGACATGAAGAAAAGTTTCAATCTTGTCAAAGTCCAAGCCCTTTAGCTATGAAAGTTCTCATAAGGGTGGATGAACAAAGTTATGGCATAAATGAACACACTCCATGGGATGATCCTGACAGGACAATTCAACCTCCCTAAGACTTAGTTATATAATACTAACATGGAAAATAAAAAGGCTTTCATGATAAGAAAAACAAATATATCATACTAACAAAATTTAAAAAAGCAAGTTTATAGATTATTAAAATGAAATGTTACTAATAAAAATGAAAAGAGTAATTAGTAATAACATTTCCTTTTATTGAAGCAGCAATACATGACATTACTTTCCATATAACTTCTATGACAACAGTAAAGCTGATTTAACACAAAGTTCTAAATGAAAAGCAGTGTTAATCAATAAGTAATATCACTGTAAATCACTTAAATGAAGAAACTACTAATTTTAAATGTTTCAAGAAATTACATTATTGAAAAGGTCAGAAATGCCAGATAATAAGCTATACTATAAAGCAGCAGTCATCAAAACAATATGGTATTGGCTAAGAGATAGAAGGGAGGATCAGTGGAATAGACTTGGGGTAAGTGACGTCAGCAAAACAGTGTATGATAAACCCAAAGAGCTCAACTTTTGGGACAAAAATCCAGTATTTGACAAAAACTTCTGGGAAAATTGGAAATCAATATGGGAGAGATTAGGTTTATATCAACATCTCACACCCTACACCAAGATAAATTCAGAATGGGTGAAAGACTTATATATAAAGAAGGAAACTGTAAGTAAATTAGGTGAACACAGAATAGTATACTTGTCAGATCTCTGAGAAAGGAAAGATTTTAAAACCAAGCAAGAGTTGGAAAAAATTACAAAATGTAAAATAAATAATTTTGATTATATTAAATTAAAAAGGTTTTGTACAAACAAAAACAATGCAAGCAAAATCAGAAGGAAAACAACAAACTGGGAAAAATATAACAAAAAAATTATGACAGGGGTCTAATTACTCAAATATACAAGGAGCTAAATCAATTGTATAATAAATCAAACCATTCCCCAATTGATAAATGAGCAAGGGACATGAATAGGCAATTTTCAGGTAAAGAAATCAAAAGTATCAATAAGCACCTGAGAAAGTGTTCTAAATCTCTAATAATTAGAGAAATGCAAATCAAAACAACTCTGAGGTACCACCTCACACCTAGCAGATTGGCTAAAATGAATAGCAGGGGAGAGTAATGAATGTTGGAGGGGATGTGGCAAAATTGGGATGTTAATGCATTGCTGGTAAAGTTGTGAACTGATCCAACCATTCTGTATGACTATTTGGAGCTATGCCCAAAGAACGATAAAAGAATGCCGGCCCTTTGGTCCAGCCATAGCATTGCTGGGATAGTACCCCAAAGAGATCATAGATAAACAGACTTGCACAAAAATATTTATAGCTGAGCTCTTTGTGGTGGCAAAAAACTGGAAAACAAAGGTATGCCCTTCAATTTGGGAATGGCTGAACAAATTGTGGTATATGCTGGTGATGGAATACTATTGTGCTCAAAGGAATAATAAACTGGAGGAATTCCATGTGAACTGGAAAGACCTCCAGGAATTGATGCAGAGTGAAAGGAGCAGAGCCAGAAGAACATTGTACACAGAGACTGATACACTGTGGTAAAATCAAATGTAGTGGATATCTGTCCTAGCAGCAATTCAATGACCCAGGAAAATTCTGAGGATTTATGGAAAAGAACGCATGGGTTGATTAGGACATGATCAGGGATGTAGACCCAAAAAGACCACACCAATGTAGCTATCAATAATATGTAAATAAGTCTTGACTGACCACACATGTTAAAACCAGTAGAAAAGCGAATTAGCTACAGGGGTTGGAGGGGTCGAGGGGGTGAAGGGTAAAGTAAAAAACACGAAATGTAACCATGGAAAATTTTTCCAAAAATAAAAAAGAAAAAAGAAATGCCAAATTATTTCTCTAAGCTTATTTATACAATTTATCACAAAATAAAGATAACTTCATCAAAACAAAGGAGGAAAAAAAGAATGATGGTAGAAACCAATTTTAGCAAATTTCAAATTGTAAAGAAAACAAAATTTAAAATAAATATGTTCTTTGGCAATACATTTTGAGCAGTTGATTTTATCTCTGTCTGCTGAAGTGCATCATTTAGATTCTTCCACAAGTATTCAAACTTAATATATGTGAAAAAAGTCATCACTTTTCTATCTTTGTTCCTCATCTCAGCTCCCCCATTTCTATGGAGGCACCACTATCTTCCCAGTAGCTCATATAATTTTGAAATCTGAGAATTTTTCTTATCTTAGCCATCATCTTGCAAATTAATTCAAGTCCTATGAAGTCTAATTTTATGATTCACCTTCCATCTGATTACTATTGTCATACTAGTATAACCCTAGTTCTGTGTTGGCAAACCTATGGCACAAATGATTGAGTATGCCAGAAGGGCCTGCTCCCTTCCTCTTATTATGCACATCCAGAGAATTTTTTTCACATAACCCATCCCTCTGGCCAGCAGCCCAATGGGAGCACTTTCTCCCTCCCCTATCTGGGGTAAGGTAGGGGGCTCTCATGTGGAATGAGGGTTGTAGTTTTAGGACATGGTCTCTAAAAGGTTCACCCTTACAGCCCTAGTTCATGTCCTCATCATTATCATTATCCATCTTCTGCAATCCATTCTTTATAGCCTTACCACATACATCTTCTTTATATGTAGTCTTGATTTCATGTCTTTTTCCTGTTCTTAATCTTTTCATGATACCCTATTCAAGTCCTAAGCATCTCAAGAAGCCTTTCCCATATACTTTCAGGCAAATAAAGATCTTTTGTTTCTATAGTGATTGTGAAGACTTCTTTTTTACCTTTATCAATCATAACTTTTTTCATAATTTTTTCATCTGCCATGTCTTCTCTCTTGTGCAATAAATAATGTTATGATAAGTAATAGATTATCATCTATGTATCCCTAGGAGCTAAAATAATATCTTGGACATATTAGATATTTAATAATTATTTATTAAATTAAAATAAATTATTTACTGTGTAAGAATTATTGGAAATATATAAAGATAATTGAAATTGAAACTATATGAAATCAGAGAGCTTATAAACTTAAAAAATATATCCAGTTTTTTTATAAATAATTGCAAAATTAGTGACCCAAATTTCTTAGCTGATTTGTAATTTTTATAATTATTTAACTAGGAACTAATGATATACAACTGGAAGAGTTTAAAATTATTTTCCAATCTCCCCATTTTTCCAATAATGAAACTGAGGTCCAGAAATACTAAAATGATTTGCATAAATCACACAGTTAGAAAGGGGTACTGCTTTTAACTAAAGACAGATCCTTAAATATTAACTCTATTGATTTTTCTACTATTTTGTGGCAACTTAATTTCTATTTAATTTGCTTAAAAAAGGTAAAATGAATAGTGTGAGTTCATATAAGCAAAATGAGTGATTGTATTTTTAAATAAATTTTAGTGAGGCATAGTGACAGTAAAAATAGCTAAAATTAATTCAGGCAAAAGATAGTTTTAAGATAATCCAAATGACTATACTAGTAGAGATCTATTATTTCTTCCTTTAAGAACTTCTAAAAATCATGTGACAAGCACAAATATACAACACTGAGTTTAGCAATGTATTCAACAACTCTATATTCTGTATGGCATCATCAGATAATATAAAATTTTATATTAAAAATACAATGGACCATATCTTCATATAAAGATATTATTAAAATGCTAATAAAAATGAGCAATTGTAGATATCTATTTTCTTCTTTCCTTACATAATCTCTGATGTTTCCAAGGTAAGTGGTATTTTCAGGATCATTGAATCAAAACCTAATAAATCAATTCTGAATTTGACCAATTTAAAATAATATATTATATATTTAGATTATAAGTTTAATTCATCTTCTAAATACTAAATAAAAGTTCAGATTCACCTAACTTTTTTCCCCCCTTTAAAACCCTTACCTCCTGCCTTAGACTCAATACTGTCTTGGTTCCAAGGCAGAAAAGGGGCAAGGATTAGACAATGAGAGTTAAATGATTTGCCCAGGGTTATATAGCTAAGAAGTGTCTGAGGTCAGATTTGAACCTAGGACCTCCTGTCTCTAAGTCTGGCCCTCAATACACTAAGCTACCCAATTCCCCCTCACATAACTTTTCAAACTAGCAACCAGCACCAACTCCTTCAACTCTCATTCCATTTCTAATATATTAAAATTCATATTACTTCAGTTTTATTGAAGGATGATCTTGATGGGATTTTACAACACAGTTGATTAAATAAGATTTTCATAAATGACTTTTGGGTAAGGGTATATACAACACTCAGCTTTTTTTAACAAACTCTAAACCTATTTTATTCCATCAGGCATCATACTCTTAATACATTACCTTCCTCAAGGCATCATATAATTGCAAGTGAAATGACCCCATTGTCTTTCAGTCAGCCTTTTTGCCTGGTAGGCAGTTATCAAATGCTCATTATCCTCTGAATAAAAATGTCTGATATAAATTTGGTATTTTCCTTTAGTTTCCATTTATGTCTCTCATCTTACATCTCTACTTTTCAGAAAGCAGTAACTCATAGTGACATTATCTCCAGCACTTAGGTTTTTATAACTTCAAATTGATTTCCCTTAGAAAACAACCTTTTGACTCCTTTCTTTGACTGCTCCACTAGAGCCTGCTCAAATTAAGATTCTAATATTGTTTTTCCCTCCTAACTGCTCTCTTCCATACCAGAATCTTTCTTTTTGTCATTTTTCTGTCTTTTTTTTCTTATCTTTTTTCTCTTATCTGTGAAAAATTACATCTTCAGGCAGGAACAATTTTACTTTAGTCTTTCTTTTTAATCCACATAAATTATCCCTCTCTCTGAAACAAAGCAAGGACTTAGCAAACATCTGTTGATTGAAATGGAAAGACTCAATGGTAAGAAATTTTACATTGAAATTTAATTTCCAGGATTGTTTTTCTCACATTTTCCAAGTTGTTATCACATTCAGCTTGAGAGATTCAAATGAATGTGTTGATCCATTCTCTTTCAATTATAACCTAACAAGGTAAATGTTGACTAATGTGAAAAATGTTTATAAATTTTATGATTACGTCTGATATTATAATTTGTCTAATTTACAGTGCTAGTCATAAATAATTGATCTATGGCTTATAACCCATAAAAATAAACCCTACTTTAAATAGAAAAAACATATATTTATTTTTCCACCATTTCTCTTGATTTTTGGTCTATGTACAAATAAGAATCATAAAGACAAAATTTGTACAGAAAGGTGGATGACTGAGGGAGAACACACATAACATATTTGTAAACATATATTTTAGCATTTTTCAAAGACCTAAGTTATAAACTTATAAATTTCCACTTGAGACCTCCTAAGAGTTCAGGGAGGTCACCTTAACCATCCAAAGACTGTCATCACAGTACCTGGAAATTCCCAAGAAGCTGAAAATATTGTGATTGCAGACATAGAGATGCAATGTATACCTATTCTGCCAAAAACTAAGAAAAAAATTCTAAATTTAGGAAGATTAATTCACAAAATTATGGTCATTAGCAAGTGATAAAACTTTTGGCACAGAAACTCATGAAGCCAGGAGAGAAAGCTGGATACATGACCAGAAGACAGCAAAACCTGGATTCAAATTCTGCTTTAGACATTTACTAGCTCTTTTACCTTTGGTAAATTATTTGACCTTTCTTAGTCGCTATTCCTTTATTTATAAAATGAGTGGGTTTTACTAATAGCCTGTTTGATACTTTCTAGCTCTTAATCTATGATTTTCTCCTCCTTTACATCAAAGATTGGGCTTTGAGGAGGAGAAAGAACATACACACTGATAACGTGACAGATCTTATAGCAGATTACAATGTCTGTTACTAATTCTATACTACAAAGAACTTGATCTATTCCTAATTTTAAAAATTTCTCAGGGACATCAAAATATATCAATATTCATGTTATGATACCATTTTTGAAAGTATAGCAAATTAGGCTGAATTCATACTACCCTATGGAATACTTCAGTTAACATTTTATATTCATAATTATAAATACATTGAAATATTTTCTTTTAAATTGATGTCACTTCTGTTTTCTCCTTTGAATTAAAATTAATTCATATTTCAAAAAATGTACATTTATGAACTCCTGCACATATATAGGCTATATATTTATTCATATGTGCATATCTTAAGTATATACATACATATGTATGCATAGCATGCACACACTATTTGTAGAAGTAATCTGTATTTTCAAAATGGCATTTTTAACTTATCTATGAGTAGGAAGGAAAAATAATAATTTAGGGTACAAAACCTTGCTGCTTGAAAATAGACTTTTAATGATTTTTTAAAAAATTAACTTTTGAAATATAGAAAAAAAGTGATAGAGATCAAAGGTGGCTTTGGAGACATGGACTTTTGACTGCAGACTTAATGTCCTTAGTGCTTCTATTTTTGTTATTTTAAAATGATGAAAAATATATATATATATATATCACAATTTTAGAATTAATAATGATATTCAACTATGATAAAGCTATTCGTATAGTTTAATATTTGTATTATATATTATTTTACCTTTTAGAAAGAGTTTTCATTAAGGTGGATCTTAGGAAAAATTGATACAAACAATCTCCCAGTATTGCGTCTAAGGAAGGAGGTAAGGGTTTTAAAGGGAAACATATTCCCAAAAGTACATTTCAAGGGAAAGTGGATTCAAATTTAGAGAATACAAGCAGTGAATGGAGTAACACAGAGAAACTAGAAGTTTGTTTTATTTATATTAATCTATTCTCCTAGTGTTACTTATATAAAGATTACTTTAAAGAATATTTTAGATTTGGAAGTTCTACTTAAAAAAAACCTTCACCCTTACTATCAAGGGATGTAATATTGCAGAAGTGAAATATTAATAGGATGTGATAGCTTCCTATTAGAAGTATGGAAAATCCTGACTCCTTTTCATCCATAGTCTGGCATCCTTGCAAAATTATGGGGGTCCTCTCATTGGTTTTGAGCAAAATCCCCACTGGCCTCTAGGGATATATTTTTGAGCAAATATAATTGACTATATTTAAAATGTGGATGTAGAGGGGAATAGAATTAAATAGGAACATTATTTTTTAACTTTGGAGATTGTATTATTTTTTAATCAGTCCCTTTAAAATAGATTTTTACATTATACTTTATGATACATAAATGCTTCACTAATTTCTAATCCTAAACTGCTAAAAAAGCTGAATTGACCAAATGGAAAAAGAAGTACAAAAGTTCACTGAAGAAAATAATTTCTAAAAATTAGAATTGGAAAAGTGGAAGCTAAGGCCTTCATGAGATAATAAAAATTAATAGCACAAATTAAAAATAATAAAAATAGAGAAAAATGAATAATTTTTCTTTGGATAGACTGACCTAAAATCATATCAAGGAGAGAGAAATAGTTTCAGATTTGTGGGGGGTACCTGAAAGCCATGATTGAAGAAATAATCTAGACATATTTTTTTAAGCAAGGAAAACTACCTTTATTGGTTAGAACAAGAGGGTAAATTTGAAATAGAAATAATTCACTGATCAACACCAGAAAGACCCCTAAATGAAAATCCCCCGGAATACTATAGCCAAATTCAAGAGCTCTGAAGTCAAAGAAAAATTACATCAAACATCCAGAAAAATGTCATTCAAGAATTATGGGGACACAGTCAATATTGCACAAGTTTTAGCAACTAACGCTTAAAAGAAACAGTAAGTTTGTTTTTAATTGTTCTGGAATCCAAAAGAAATACATTTACAACCAAGAATAATCAACACTGCAAAACAGAATATAATCCTTGAGAAAAATGGATATTTAACTAAACAGAGGATTTTCAGTCAATCCTGATGACAAAACCAGAGCTGAATATAACATCTGACTTTCAAATAAAAGAATCAGAGAAGCACATAAAGGTAAACATGAAATAGAAATAGAGAGTCAGAAAGGTTAAAATGTTTACATTTCAAATGAGAACATGATACATGTAACTTTTAAGAACTTTATTGTTCTTTGTACAGTTAGAAAGACTCTACGTAGATAAAATGTTTGGATGTTAGTGCATTATGTTGGAATGATGTATAAAAAAGATAGGTTACAAAAAAGATTTCCTGAGAGAAGGAGGAAGTGAAAGGAAGAATGAGTAAATCCTCTCAAATAAAAGAGGCACACTAAGAGGAGCTCTTGCATTGGAGGGGGGAATGGTGATCAGAAGCAAAATATATTTCAGAGAACAGATAAGATTAAAAAAAGAGAGGGAGGAAGGTAACCAGGAGAAAATAGAATGGAGGAAAACACCTAGATAGCAAACATAACTCTGAAAGTGAAGGGGATGAAGTTACTCATAAAAAAATCAAGTAGAGAGAAGTAGACAGAAGAATGAATTAGAAACCAGAATCTAAGAATATGTGGTTTATAAGAAATACACTTGCAACAGAGGGAAACACAGAATTAAAATAAGCTGAAGTAAAATCTGATATAATTCTACTAACATAAAAATGTCAGAGTTAGGCATCATGATCTCAGACAAATCAAAAGAAAAAATATACCTAATTAAAAGGGATATTGAAGGAATCTACAAAATGTTAAAAGTACCATAAGCAATGAAGTAATATTAGCACTAAACATACATTCTTTAAATGGAATTACATCCAAATTCTTAAAGGAAATGTTAAATACATTGCAGGAAAGTATTGAAAATAAAATACTAATGGAATACTTCAATTTTTCTCTCTTGGATCCAGAAAATATAACATAAAATAAACAAAGACACTAAGGAAAAATAAAATCTTAGAAATACTAGATATGATACAGAGTGTGTTGTAGCTATATAGAATGTATTTAAGTAGACAACTATGCATATATATATATATATATACTTATAAATATATGTAATCATATAATTCCTGTGTTTGTCTTGGCAGATAGATTCCTAAATATTTTATAATGTCTAGAGTGATTTTAAATGAGATTTCTCTTCCTAACTCCTGCTGCTGAGTTTTGTTAGAAATATATAGAAATGTTGATGATTTATGTGGCTTTATTTTGTACCCTGCAACTTTGCTAAAGTTGTTAATTATTTCCACTAATCTTTTAGTTGATTTTCTAGGATTCTTTAAGTATACTATCATATCATCAGCAAAGAGTGATGGTTTAGTTTCCTCATTGCCTACTTTAATCCCTTTAATTTCTTTTTCTTCTCTAATTGCTACCAGTAGTATTTCTAATACAATATTAAGTAATACAGGTAATAATCCTTGTTTCACTCTTGATCTTCTAATTTGTCTCCATTGCAGATGATACTTGTTGATGGTTTTAAATATATACTACTTATCATTTTGAGGAAGGGTCCTTCTATTCCTATACTTTCCAGTGTTTTCAGTAGGAATGGGTGTTGTATTTTGTCAAACACTTTTTCTGCATCGTTTGAGATAATCATGTGATATCTGTTCATTAGATTATTGATATCATCAATTATGTGGATTGTTTTCCTAATATGAAACTATCCTTGTATTCCGGGGACAAATCTCACCTGGTCGTAGTGAATAATCTTTGCAATAACTTGCTGTAATCTTTTTGCTAGCATTTTATTTAAAATTTTTTGCATCTATGTTCACTAATGAGATTGGTCTGTAGTTTTCTTTCTCTGTTTTTGGTCTTCCTGGCTTTGAAATTAGTACCATATTTGTATGATAAAAAATAATTTGGTAAGACTCCTTCTTTGCTTATTTCATCAAATAATTTATATAGTATTGGGATTACTTGTCTTGTGAATCCATCTGGCCCTGGAAATTTTTTCTTAGGAAGATCCTTGATGGCTTGTTCAAGTTCTTTTACTGAGCTGAGATTATTTAAATATTCTATTTGCTCTTTTGTTAATCTAGGCAATTTATATGTTTGTAAATATTTTCTCATTTCAAATAGATTGACATATTTATTGCCATATAATTGGGCAAAACAGTTCTTAATAATTACCTTAATTTCCTCTTCATTAGTGGTGATGAAAGAGATGACTACCTTCAAATGAGTTTAGATTGTTTGGGAAAGGCCTACATGGATGAGAAATGAGAAACACCCACCTAGGGACTTCCCTAGGGCCAGTAAAGCACAAAATCCTTGGGATTTAGAAACCATGTTTATTTTGATAATTGGAGTTAGGAAAAAGGTTATATAGACTCTAAACACTACAAGATCTAGACTCCACCCAACTTCTACTCACCTAGTAAAAGGTCCCTCTTCATTTCTTCTTTATGCCCTGCCTATACACTCCCTGCTTTGGTTGTTCTTTTCTGTGTCTGCACCTTTCTCTGTCTTCATAAAAATTCTTTGAGTGAGTTGTTTTTTTGTTGTTGTTGTTTGCTCATTTTTCCTATCTAATTAGAGTTGTCTCTGTTTTCTGGGAAGTTGGGGTACTCTCTTAAATGTCATCTATTTTTGGATTATTTTCTGGGCTTTTATCAGTTTTAGTTCTTGGAGGCTGATGTGATGGTCTGAAGCCTGAGAGCTGTGAAAGTCCCCACCCTATACTGATTCAATTGACCCTTGAGATGCTGTTGGCTTAAGGACTCGCCTCAGCCTTGGGCATATGCTTTTGATCTCATTCTCAACTTGATCAGGTCAGGGGCTTATTATATGCTAGCTACAGGCTTAGGTTCAATTTTTTGGTATCACTATGTGCTTGATCTGGTTAGGCTCACCCTTGATTGCCCTATCCTTGAACTCCATTTAGTTTTGGGCAACAAGATGGGAGGAAGCTGTTAACTGTGTCCTCAGCCCAAAATGTGAAGTATGTCCTCATCCCAATTTCAGTCCAGAATTCCTGGCTTAGTTCTGGGCCCACAAGGATCAGCTCACTTCAGCCTAGATTATACTGGGCTATGACACAGGGGTTCTACAAAAGTTTGAAATTTCAAGAGGTATGGGTTGACTTGTACCACTATTTGCCCAGGCAGGTACTCAGTGTCTGAATTTGGCTTGGACTTAGTTCTGAACCTGTGACAGCAGACATGGGGTAGGGGTATGTGACTTGCTTTTACCTCCTTGCTACAGCATTTTGATGGCTCTCCTTTCCACTCACCTCAGTCTGCCAGATGTTCCCTGCCTCTTTTTGAATTTTTCTTTTCTTTAAAGTTGTTTTACTCTGTCTCCTTGTTGTTTATTCACCCCTATATTTATTTTGTATTGATATTTTAATCTTGGTTGGAGAGGATTCTCATGTCAACATGGAGCAAATCTGGTTCACTCCACTATTTTCATTAGGTACTTTTCAAAGAAATAAATACAAATCTAAATAATTACAGAATGATTAATTGCTCATAGGTAAGCCAAACCAATATAATAAAAAAAATCATTGCCACACCAACCAAATTAGCAAAAATGGTATATTATGGAGTTTAAAAAGAATAGAATCCACCTAGAAGGACAAAAGTTCAGTAATATTAAGGGGATAAATAGAGGGAAAATGGAAGAAAGACAGCCTCATAGCACCCAATTTCAGACTATTTTATGAAGTGGTAATCATCAAAACAATCTAGTTCTAAGATATAGAGTGATTGGTTCAGTGTGAGAGATTAGGTACACAATCCACAGCAGTAAATAATCATAGTAATCAAGTGTTTGATAAAACCAAATAATCAAGCTTTAAAGGTAATAATTTACCATATGATATAAATTTCTAGGGATACAGAAAAAACAGTTTGGAATCACTTTGTTTCCTTTGATCTTCTCTGTCTTGTTTACATTTTTTTCCTACCATAGATCTGACATATATATTTTTTCTGTGTTCCCTGATTTGCTTATGATATTGCCAGTTTTGTTTTAAACATTATCCATTTTGACTCTATGAGAAATGTAGGTCTATACATAGTTTATTCTGAATTTAGAAGGAAAACCAAAAACTGAGAAATTTTATATTGTTTCTCTGATAAGGATTTCATCTCAAATATATATCAAATTGTGTCAATATTTTAAAAAATGTGCCAAATCTCTAGAGAAATGCAAATTAAAATAAATGAGGCATAAGTTCATGCCTATCATATTGATTAACATGACATTAAAGAAAAATAATAAATGCTAGAGATGTGGAAAAAATGGGACACTAATGCATTTTTGAAGGATGTATGAATTTGAACAACCATTCTGGAGAACAATTTGAAAGTATGCTCAAAGGTCTATAAAATCGGGCCTATCCTTTGACCCAGAAATATTATTGGCCTGATATTTCTTTCCAAAGAAAGAAAAAAATGGAAGACATATTTATAAAAAAATATCTATGGGGGGGGCAGCTGGGTAGCTCAGTGGAGTGAGAGTCAGGCCTAGAGACAGGAGGTCCTAGGTTCAAACCCGGCCTCAGCCACTTCCCAGCTGTGTGACCCTGGGCAAGTCACTTGACCCCCATTGCCCACCCTTACCAATCTTCCACCTATGAGACAATACACCGAAGTATAAGGGTTTAAAAAATATCTACAGCAGCTCTTTCTGTAGTGGTGAAGAATTGGAAATAGAAGGCATGTCTATGAACTGGGGAATGACTGAAATAAGTTGTGGTGTATGATTGTGATTGAATACTATTATAAGAAATGATGAGCAAAATGTTTTCAGGAAAAACCTGGAAAGAATTACATAGTGACAGCAAAATTGTAAGAAAATGTGAAAGAATAAACTATTCTGATCAAGACTATTGCCAAAGATAATTCCAAAGGAAGCATCATGAAAAATGTTATCCATCTACAGAGAACTGATGAACTCTGAATTCAGGTTGATACATATTTAAAAATGTATTTTATTATCTTATTTTTACTGTGTTTTCTTTTGCAAAATGGCATATAGGTAAACATACTTAACATGGAAAAAATTAATAATCAATCTCAAACTGCTTTCCTTCTAAAAAGGGAGATGGATGAAATAGAAGAATAAAATTTAGAACTCATTATCAAAACAAATATTAAAAGATTTATATGTAATTGGGAAATATAATAAAATATTTTAAAATACAAAATAGTAACATCAAGAATAAATCATCCTAAAGAATCAAAGAGTAGGACATGCAAAAATAATTTCTTGTTTAAACTCACATAGGTAGTGAACAATGCCTAGAATTTATTTTTATTCTGTTGTCATTGTTGATTAAAGTGTTTTTATTCTAACTATAACATGCCTTTCTATAACTGACAGTTACCCCCACCCAAACAATAAATAATCATCTACTCTGTTCTGGTTACTGCACTATGTTTTGGGATCCAATGGCTAAACAAGTGAATGAATGGATAAGCAAATGAATGAATGGATGAACAAATGAATAAGTAAATCAATTAATAAGCAATTAAATTAACAAACAATACCTAATATTAGAACATTCCTTTTTATCAGAGGATTAAATTTAGATTTAAAATTACATACAGAATGAATATGCAGTATATATATTTAATACATACATACATACATACATGTATATACAAAATAGTTATAATCTGCTTCTTGAAGTTAGTAAGATATTCTTTGAACTGATATTGAAAGGGGAGTGCACTTCAGGCATGGGTAATATGTTCTAAAGTATTTAGATGGGAGATGGGAACCATGTATGAAGAAGAAATACATTGGTTTTATTATTTCTCTCAAGACAGTGTTCTCACGTGGACAAAGTTTGATTCTGGGAGTGAATTCAAGAATCATTAAGTGTCTTTGGTAAATAAATGAATCTCTATATAGACTCCTTGTATATTTCATTTTGAATTTTCTCCAAATTTAGGTAACAGGTTTCCTAATGTCTGTAGGAAAAAAAAAACCTTGAAATAATAATTGTGCAATAAGCATGAGACAGATTTTATGTCCATTGAAAGTATAGATAGGAAGAATTAATAGGAACTTACCAACATGAATAAAAAGAAAAGCTCATATATAATCCATCAAGTCCCTTTGAAAGGGAGTTTAATGTAGTTTCTTTGACACATTGGTGAATCTGCCTTTTCCACAGTCATCTGAGACACACAGCATCAGACAGGTTTGAACCTCTCCCAAAAGGTAAACGCAATTTGAGATCTGTTAAATGAGCAATCTCATCCCCATCCAGCCTATACTTTCTATTTATTCACTGGCTGGTTTTGCTCTCCCACAGTGATTTTCCAGATTTTCACCGATGATCTTCTTATTTCTCCAAGGGAAACATTGCATAAGGCAATTATATTCTCTCTCTTGAAAATCTAATCCTGCATTCTTAAACTTGGGATTTCAGGTGCAAGAACAAATCTTTCAAATTTCTTATTTCCTGAAGACACTTGTACTCGGTGATAGAAAATTCTTTCTATAAAGCTAATTGAAGGAATGCAATTCTAACAGGATTTAAAAAATTAATTTTATGAATATATTAGGTCCTGACATTATTTGAACATGAAGGAAATATGACAGTGGATAAATTGTAAGTACAATATTATCTATAGTATAATAAATTTCCCTTTTAATAATTTTATTTATGTAATCTTCCCCCTACTAAATTCTTCTAATAATTCTACCTTCAAGTGATTTATATCCATTACACATTTAAATTATGCATGCAGCTTTAAGGTTCTCTATTCTAATTCAACAATCATACTATACATAATCTCTTTAGATAGAGTAGTCATAGTAAGTTAACAGACCTTACTTTCTAGAACTTTTATCTCAAGACTTCTTTTTTGTTGTCCTTTTTCCTAGCTGACAATCAGATTTCTGCCTCACATCTCTTTCCTCTCAGAGAGTATAAAATAAAATAGAGATAGATAATGGCAAGAGTTAATACTTCTTATTTCCCAGAAAAACAACCTGAAGAAGAGGGAAGGAACAGAATAAAAGCACTATGCTCTGTCTCCTTTATTAATAAAACTATAGTATTTTCAGGAATGTATAATCTATTTTACCTTATTTTATTTTCCTCCCACGAGGCATACATATGTGAGAAAATGAAATATATTTATCCATAGTGATTTAATTTTAAGCTAACATTTACAAAAATATATTTTGATGCTGTACTAAAATATTGACCAACTCTAATATGCTAGATTGTCTAATATTTTTATTAGCAATAATGATAATCTCCATCATTATAATTTATAGAGCATTTAATTATAAAACAAGTTATGGATGTTCTCTCATGAGATGTCACAATAACCCAATTATGTAAATATCATTATTATCCCCATTTTACAGATGAGAAAACTGAGTTTGATTTGCTCATGGTCACACTGTCGGTAAGTTTTTGAATGAGATACAAATTATCCTTCTGACTCCATCATCAATATTTTATTCATTGTGCCATTTACACCTTCACTCGTCATTATTATTTATCCTTTTCACTCACACGTGTGTATTTGCATGTGATTATACACACACACACACACACAGAGATGCAATGAGAGAATAGCACATTAGATGTCTCTGCATCCTCCTCTCTAACAAACAACCTGCCAAGGCTAGTGTACATCTTTCTTTTTTATTTCTTCCCTCTCCCGTTCCCACATCTTAATTTAATCAATCTAAAGTAAAATGCCACGTCAAGTGAAGTGTTGGATTTTTACATTAGAGTGTTTTTATGGAACAACGTTTTAAAAACAGTTTTTCTTACAAAAAAGTTTTAGTTTTACAACTTCACCCTCTGGGCTACTTGGTTTTTAAATTATGAAAATTATGTTATGTTCAATAAAAAAACAAACTTTTCAAGACAATAATTTGGAATAGCCATTTTTTCTGGCTTGAGGGCAGATAGATGGGTCCTTTTTTGCTTAGCAGTGTAAGCTAGGATTTTCTTGACTGCACTAAGAAATCTTCAAGGCTTCTACTTCTTGTAAAAGAAGTACTTAAGAGAAGTAGAAGCCTTGAAGATGTCTTAGTTTTGTTTTGATTTTTACTACCATAAAAGGGATTATTAAAAAACACTCTTCCCCAAATTTTTTTATTAGTAATTTTTTTCTGTTGAAGTAATAATCAGCAAAAGACAGCTTCAAATTGGTAGATGCTAAACTTCATGTAATGTAGTGGTATAAAGTGGGCCAAAGTGTTTTTAGTTTAGCATATGCCTAGAACTAGTGCTTTATACAGTATTACCCCCTCCTTGTCACTTCCCATTTCCATTTCCAGTAAGAACTTGTCATTTTTCTTTTCCATAGCAATTTAAAAGCACTAAACGTAATGCATTATTTTGACTACTGTTGATGCATCTGCGTTGACCCAGCAACATTTTAATGTTTAAAAGAATTGTTTCTAGTACTTCTATCATGCACATTTAGTTACTGGTTTGCAATAAGCTGGTTTTGTGTGTATGTATGTGTGTGTATTACTTTGGGAATGCACTTGCCTCTGAATATCTTAGTTAAGCATATATATATATATATATATATATATATATATATATATATATNTATAGATATAGATATAGATATAGATATACCTAGATAGATAGATAGATCTGGGAGAAATCTGAGTAGAGATGGTAACTAAATCCATGGGCAATGCTGTATGAAGGAAGGACACTTCTCAATCTACACAAGAGACACTAAACAAAATATATGATGATGGGTCTTTCTTTTTCTTTATTCACTAATTTCAGTCACTTGAGAACACATCACTCTCACTCTAGAGTTGAGCTAGTTGGGGAGGGAGGTTCAGGAGAGATTTGGAAAGAATGACAGAACACCTAGCAAAATCCTTCACAATCAATTAAAAGTGGGAAGAAAGAGGGCAGCTAGGTAGCTCAGTGGATTGAGAGCCAGGCTTAGGGGTGGAAGGTCCTAGGTTCAAATCTGGCCTCAGACACTTCCTAGCTGTGTGACTCTGGGCAAGTTACTTCACCTCAATTGCCTAGTCCAGTGATGGGCAAACTTTTTAAAGAGGGGACCAAAGGAAAGGAAATGTTCATTTGTCAATCTGTTTCTAAGACAACTCTTTTCAAGTTTCATTGTATTGTATCCTCCTCATTGTATTCATCAGATTAGGAATAATGTCCCAAGCAGGATAGAACATTTCAGGGGGCCACATCTGGCCCACAGACCATAGTTTGCCCATCACTGCCCTAGAGCATTATAAAACTGGATATATCCTTAGACTCAGTAGTATTATTAGTCTGTTTCCCAAGAGATGAGCAGAAAAGGAAAAGAACAAAATTTTCCAAAATTTTTATAGCAGCTCTATTTATGGTGGCAAAGAACTGGAAATTAAGGGGACAAAATGTGATATATGATTGTGATGTAATATTACTGCACCATGAGAAATAATGAACAAGCTAATTTTAATAAAATTTGGAAAGAACTGCATGCAATAATGAACAGCAAAATGAGTAGAACTGAGAGAATATCATATACAACTACGATTTAATTCTTGATGAATTGTGAATGTTACTTCCAGAGAATGAACTGAAAGGTGAATACCTAAAAGACATAATTTGTGTGAACTTTTTCATCTCCCAGAAGATGCCTTCTGTCATGTCGGAGGGTAGGGGAGAAGAGCTGGGACACTTGTGGATAAATTCTATTAATTTTTTTTAAAAGAAAAAAAATGTCTTTCTTATCTTTGGCTATTTGGGCAATAAAAGGAAGTGTGGGATAGAATCAAAGATTATCATTGATTCAAAAGTATCTATAGGGAAAATATAATACAAACTTTGCTTAAAAGCATACTACCAGAATAGCAATAGAGCTCAGGAAACCTCTGGGCTTATTCTGGTTCTCCTATATCATTTCACTCAAACTTGGCTTCCTTAACCATAAAATGGGAATGTAGGTCTGGGAGTGGGGTTTTGCCTGAATACAATGACATAAACTGTGTGTTATAAAAGCATGGAAATGAGTGATAGAATTTTTCTACTAAGCCACTACCATGTATAGTTTCAATTAATTTGTCAATCTACATTTATTTAAGCAAATCTCAAAACACACTCTTTCCAAATATAGCTTAACCTATGACTATTTTTGATCAATGGTTGTCATTCCTCCCAGAGTGGCCAATTTAATCTAATCTCCTAGCTTCATCCTGCCAACCAAGGACAGATGCATTACTTCTTGCTCTCCCTGCCACCCCAGCCTGATATTCTATACGCCTTCGCCCTATCCCAAGGAAAGTAAAAGAAAATCATATTTCCCTTGTTTAGTTAGAAAGGTTCTAGTGAGATATAAACTCACATAAATGAATGCCTCAGTCCCTGAAGCTACACAGAGTGTGTATGCCAAGAGCCAAGAGCCACGACCCTTGCAAGAGGGGTGACCTGGCTTTTATACCATGTCTCCAACTGCCCTTAACTGCGTTCTCCCTTGGAGTTCTGGGAGGCACTATGGAATTCTGTGATGCAGCTTTAACCCCTCTCAGGATCATGGATGTTACAGTATGCACTGAGGAATTAATCTTAGACAGTATAAGAACAGAGCTCCACAGAGAATCCCCCTGCAGAATCAGAGAGAGTTCCAACTCTGCATACACACACATGCATGTGTGTACATAAACACACTTACACACACACATGCACAACCCTCTGGGATAAGTATTTGATGGTCATATCATCCAAGGTTTGCAATATGCTCAGCTCTATTCAACCTTTTGCATACCTTGCAACCCCATGTCGCTTCAACTTTCTATTTTTTTTTTAATCTTTACCTCCTGTTTTAGAATCAATGCTGTGTATTGGTTCCAAGGCAGAAGAGCTGTAAGGGCCAGACAATGAGGGTTAAGTGACTTACCCAGGGTCACACAGCTGGGAAGTGTCTGAGGCCAGATTTGAAACTAGGACCCCCCTTCTCTAGGCCTGATTCTCTATCCACTGTGACACTTAGTTACCCCCTCCTAGACTTTTAGTTCTAATTCTCATGTTCCAACAGGAGTCACTTTAGGCATCACTTATATTAAAGTATGGACAACGATTGTTTGCCTCCTTTCAGTGACCAGCACTCTTGACAGTCTCAGAACTGACTCTCACAAATAAAGATGGTTATCCCAGAACCAATTTGTATTCCAAAGTCAGCGTGAAGAGAAAGTTTTAGAGAGAAAAGCAACAGTTCAGGCAGTTAAGGGTCAAAGTATCTAAGTGCACCCTAACTCCTCAGTGGCATGTCGAGTGATCACAAACATGCCGTAGCATTAGGTGGGGCTTCAGACAACACGGATACATGAAACAAGCATTTAAGACTTGCATGTGAAATACAGAGGTAATACATATCATATCTCCATTATTATATGCAAGATCCTTAAAAACATCCAGGCAATGAGCTTAACATAGGAGAGATGAAGCAGTACAAAATATCTGACTTCCAGGAGCTTCTAGTCTAATAAATGAGATCATATAAAAATAATTCGGTTGATACAATTTACATGCAGAAAAGATGAGAAGACAATATCAGAAAGGATGAGGAGAGAACGATGAAACAAATTGCCAGTGTATGGTTTATTGCAAAGTATGAAGTGTTTCTAGGCAACATAGGAGGGAGAACATTTGAAGGAAAATGAAATGAGATGAGAAATAACTTGTATCACTTAAACTCTGCAACAGGTATGACATTCTTCTGGAAATGGTAAATAGGATCCCTCTGAATCACTAGAAACCATATACTTTATAAAATGGTCTGCTATGACATTCTTTTTTTTAAAAAAACATTTATTCATTTATTTACTTATTTACTTATTCATTCATTCACTTTAGAATATTTTCCCATGGTTACATAATTCATGTTCTTTCCCTCCTCTTCTTCTTCCCTACTCAGAGCAATTCCACTGAGTTTTACATGCGTCATGGATCAAGACCAATTTCCATTGTATTAATATTTGCAGTAGAGTGATCATTAGAGTCTAAGCTATGACTTACTTTTAATGAGGTAAGACAATGCCAAGGGATAGCAAAGAAGTTGCCAAGCATATTGGTTACACATGTGGCAATTTGGTAAGAGGACATGAACAAGAATTGTAGAGGATGGTCAGACTTAGATAGGGCATAATATACATCTCTGGAATGAATATTCAACTTCCTAAGGTCACAGTTTCTTTCAGTTTTGTTGAGAAAGAAATTTTCATTTTCTGTTCATAAAGCTTCATTTCACCTCTGTGTGTGATTTTAGCTCCTTGCTCCTATGTTTGTCTTCTGCTCCAAGCAAAGTAAATTTGACTTCTTCCATCTGGAAAGTCCTGCTATCACTACTAATCTTTTCTTCTCCAGATGAAACACTAATTTATAGAAGTTACAACAATTTCACATAGTCCTGAGCTACCTGTTATTCTTAGTAAAAGTCTTCAAGGAGATTTAGATGGTAACCTGTGAAAAATATCATGTGCATCTAAAGTGCATCTTTAAACTGAGGTCCAATGACTTTTTAAAATTATTTCTATTATAAATATTATTCTTACATAAAAGAATGTAACTTTTAGTTACTTGTAACTAGTGAAAAGTCAATATATATTTAATGCTTTGTAATTAAAGAAGTTAACAGAAAAAGCACAGACTGTCTATTTTCATATGGTAATAGAAAATAAAATCTCAATTTTTTGGTATATTTTCAACAAAACATTACAATTTCTTCATATCTATTTATTTCATTAACATTAATTCAGATATCTAGGTAGTAAAGTGGATAGAGTACAAAACCTGGAGCCAGGATTACCTGAGTTCAAATCCAGTCTCAGACACTTACTAGATGTGTAACTCTGAGCAAGTCACTTAACTCCATCTCAGTTCTCTCATCTATAAAATGAGCTGGAGAAAGAAATAGCAAATCACTTTTAGGATCTTTGCCAAGAAAATTTCAAATAGGGATCACAAAGCTTTGGACATGACCAATCAACAAAATGGCAACAAAACATTAATATATGTAGGATAATATAAAAATCCAGTAATATTGACCAAAATATTTTATGAAAAAAAGTATTATTTTAAAAGTATTTAATGTAATTCATTTCTATTTTAAAAATAAGTATCCTGAAAATAAAGGAAATATTTAAAACTAATTTAAAAAATAGCTATGAAATTACTGTAAATTGTTTTTCAAGCACCTTATAGTAATCATGAGGCTCTGCAGGCATGTCTCCCAAAATAGCCTGTAGGTATAGATGTAGAAAATAGTCTATATGATTCATTGAAGGAAGTTGGTATCTTCCCTAAGGCATTATTTTATATAGTTATATGATTTCCACATTCTGCCACTACTAAATTAAACTTTTATCTATTGCTGTTTTAATGGTCATGCCCTCATCCCCAGAGGCTCATGCTTCTGGCAATGATTGTAGAAGTACACTTTTAAAAAACCACTGAACCAGAAGAAATGCACTGAACCAAACAGCCCCATTCCTCACATTCATTCCTTCAATGAATTAATTTGGAAAAATAGAGAAGAAAAAAAAAGAAATGCTTATATTTTTAGCCAGGCATTTCTTCACACTTGAAATTGTATTTTCAACATTATAGAAGTGGACTATTACATCAGCTTTGTAGTGAAATATCCTATCATGCATATACTCATATTAGACACTAAAACAATGTTGTTTGCAGTGTTTGAGTAGGGTGAACAAAACTACTATCTAATATAATTTGGTCTTTTCTTTCCATGAATAGCTCCTCAAAAAATTATTTTCAACTTTCAATTCCTCATCATCCTCATCATTCATTCTTTACATTAGATTTTGACTTCCATTTCTCTGAAATGTCATAACTGAAACTAATTGACAAATTCATGTGCCTTTCCTAAGTGCTTCACCTTTTAAGCATTTGGTATTACTGGGTGTTATTGAGCATATACTTGAACATATTACTTCTCTTTGGATTCCATAACCACTCTTTTATTCACCCTTCCCTATTTTTATAACAGGGATCCTCCTCCTATGAGGTAAATGCAAATAACTTCCAATATTCTGGTCTCACATCTTTTCTTTCTTTTTTCTATTTGTTCAGTTATCATATATATGCTGACATTTTTACTGTAAATTATTTACTACTGAAATGTCTATGCTACATTTCTTTTTAATTGATTTATTTTTTACACATCATTACAATTTTTAATAATAGTTTTCTCACATTTTGTGATCCTTGCCCTACTGTTCCCTGCCATCTCTTTGCCCTCCCCAATACAGGCACTAATTTGATACTGGTTGCATATGTGTTATCATATGATACATATTTTCACATTCATCATGTTGTGAAAGAAGACACATATTGCTTAAACTAGAAAAAAATCATGGAGGAAATAAAGTGAAGAATGATATGCTTTAATCTTCATTCAGACTTGGTCAGTTTCTTCTATGGTGGTGGATAGCCTGCCCTGCATTTCAAGCCAGCTATTTATCTAACTCTATATTCCAAAAATATCCAAAGCACAATATTAATACAGCCATATTTATTATCTTTCTTCTTAAGCCAACTAATATTCATTGCTTATCCCTTTATGTGTAGAATAACATTCTTCATGAATAGAGATTGAAACTTCTAATCTTTATTTCCCTTTCCTGACTCATCATTGATATCCCATTTATTTTTTTCTTTAAAATATTTCTCACATTACATCTTAATTGTATAGTCAACATCTCCCCATATTTTCCACCAATAGAACATATGAAGAAGCATCTAATATTTTAAAAATTAGTTAAACTATTAAAACAAGTTGTTTATATATATCACAAAATAACTTATTTAAAAAGGAGACCAGAGTAATAATTTGACTAGTTTCTGAAAAAAGAGGTGGTTTTATGACCAGTTTCCTGCTCTAAATTCTTATATTTTAATATAATTTTATCAGGAATTCAAGTGAAATTAATTGCTTTATATTTTATTTTCTCTCAATAACAAGGTTTAAAATGTTGATCTGTAATTCAATAACTTAGAAGCTTCTTCCAATGAAGCAGATCAATTCCTGCCCATGCTACATGATTCACCCAGATTCTCCAATAAGCTTGCCAACCAACATGGAGATCTTTGCCACTTTCTCCTGAAATTGTGAGGAGACCAATTGGAACACTCAGGTTGTATATCTGTACTCCTTCTATCTTTCTAAATAGTCAGTCAAACTTATTTTGTTACGCTGAAATATCTTTATTTTTTACTCTTCTCATTTGGATTTTCTCACTCGTTACATGCTACAGCCTCCTCATGGCTACACTGCATTTTCCATTGCTTTCTGTGTGATTCTCACTTTTTTTACACACAGTTGAATTCCATGTCCAACAGTACTGCAAAGAGACTATTAATATTGAAAAATGGGTCTTTCCTTGCATGAGAAACTTTGGAAAAGAAAAAAAAGGGCCTTGAAATGTCCTGAAAGCAATCCAGTTTGTTCTCCTTCTATTCAGCTCTTGGCACATTTTGTTGTACATATGCCTTGATTGTATCAAACATACATACATACCTATGGAAGAGCCCTAGAGGATTATGATGCAAAAGCAAGCTAAAATCTGAGTAACAGATATTGTCTACACAAATGGACTTCCCCTGTCTTAAAGGGCAGTTTAATTCTTTTGAATGAATACTGGGACTTGATTCTATCAGCATAATGTTATATGCAAAAGGGAGCATCTACATGACCCCACAAATCACTCAAATGTGTCTTTCAATCTGGATCCTATTCTGTATATATCTTCTGAAAGGGCAAATGCCCTCATCACAGTATATGCCTTGCCTGATAGCTATTATAAGGGGTTCATCAAAGAGAATTATTTCTATCATTGTATCTTGACTAATCTCAAAGATATCTTAATGGCTAATGATCTTATCTTGGTTGTCATTTTCAGTAATAATGAATGTGAAAAAAATTCAAGCTTCATATCATTACTTACTCAACACCTTTTTATTTTTATTGCCCATATCAAGAAATCCTCCTTCATGCACCTGACACCAGTTGGATGTTTTGCCCATCTTTGATTTTTTTCTTGTTACTTCTATCTCCTCTTAAGTTATATATGGGAGTATGATGTTAGGGTACATATTTGGTGATTCCACAGTCCTTGCTAGAGAAAAGAGTTAAAATGAGGTTTGTTATAATTTTCTGTTTTGATTTTATTTTAGTTCTTCTATTTTTACCTGTGAACCATTGGAATTTAATTTGCTTAATTCAGTATTTGGCCAAGATTTCTTAAAACTAGTTTTTTTTCTTCCACTGATCTCTGCTTCATCAGATAACACTACTTATAATTATCCCTTTTTTGTTTTGTAATACTTAACAAGTGAGTTTTATTGTAACCTGAAGTTGCCTTTGGCAGTCATCTCTATGCTGACTAGAATAATTTCCATTTCTCTTTTTGTTTCATTGTGACATTTGATTTTATTGGTTATATTTCCATATAGAATTTCTATAGTTGCCATTAAAGTAACTTAGTCTATATTTTTTGAAAAGTTGAAAAAGATTTTCTCTGTTCCAGACCTAAAGTATCTCTTTCATTAATCAAGACATTCCAAAGATTTTTGACAGTAGCAGAGCAATAACAAAAAAATGATAGTTTTCCAAGACCCTACAGTGTACCATAGATGGTTTGCACCTGGTAAAATGAACTTAGTAATTCTGTGACAAAAAACCTTAAGAACCACTAGGCTAGTCCAACCCATTCCTTGATGTAAGTATTCCTTCTATATTACTCTTACCAAACAAATAGACTTTGTTTATACATTGTTGTGATAAAGGACTCAGGTTTGTTATTAAATAATGAGGAATGTTTTTAGACATTTACAATAATAGAAAGTAATGGTCTCATTGATCCTAGCTCTTATCTCTGAATATAAAAAAATGAGACTAACATTTGTTCATCTCCACCTTTCTTGAGTCTATTCCTTTTCACATGAATGCTTAAAGATTACAGATAGTAGTTTATTAAATCACATATTAGTTATAACTCTTAAATTAACAAATTAGTTTAAACAATTAACATTATTTTATTTTTACTGAATTGTTTTTCCTTTAACAAAAGCTATGGTTCTAAACCTGGGGTCTATGAATACTTTTTAAATAAATATTTTGATCACAACTTCAATAAAGTTGGTTTATTTTGGGAAAATATTCTAATTATCTAAATTGGATTGTAATGAGTTCTCTCAAAAATTTACATAGCATTACTTAGTCACAATTTCTACCCTTCCTCCTCCTTGAAATTATTTCTTTTTATGTTCACAGGATTTCATTCTCATTGACCTTTCATTTCTCCTATGTTGATTTCACATGAAGAATTTTATGCTGCAAGATCCTATCTACATTTTCTCAAAATCTTTGGACATATTCTGTTTTAAACTTTTTGTGTGTATACCTGTCGTATTACAAATTCTAAGTTGGAATAATTACTTTTCCCAAAGTGACTTCAGAAACTAAACATCCTTTTAGGAAAAAAAAGTCATGTCAATTTTCCATTTTCCTCATTTGTAGCTCAACCCTTTTAATAATAAAATTATAACTTTTGCAAATTAAGATTTCATTAGATGATTTACTTTTAATAGAAAAGTGAATTCCAGACAATTATAGTTCTTCCATCATTCCTATGCCATTCTTTTGGAATAGGCTATAATCTGTTTCCTAAACTGCTCATCAATTTTTTAGCTCATATGCTTGATATTTTCCTCCAAAATTAATATCTCTTCTGCTTCTCTTGCTATGTATCTTCACCCAAACGCCAATCAACATTTTCCCTTCCTAGCTCATGAATTTCCTTCCATAAATATATCACCTTTATATACAGTGATATTCCATTTTACTCCTTATACCTATTTTCTTTTGAATGAGGTATATTCTTCCAGAACCATAATATTCTTGTAACAACTTTTTGTTTAACCAATCAATCAAAATGATTTTAAGAGGTAAATATGTGTCAAACACTATGCCAGGAAATGGAAATGAAAAATTTGTGATTAATCCTATCAAGTCTCTCTGATACCTATGATGTCAATATTGACTATGAATTAAAATTTCTGCATCATTCTTATTACACACTCTGGGTATTTTTATGTATAGACATCTTAAGACATGTAAACAGGTTTTATTATAGTATCTCTCCTTGCATTTTGTCTTCCATAAATTTCTTGTTTCTCATAATACTATTTTTTTCATTTTAGCTATACTACATGATAGAATGGCATGTGTGCCTACACACACACACACACACACACACACACACACACACACACACATCTTTATATAGTTTACTCTTCCCTTTCTCTTTTAGTTTAAAGCACTTTTGGTTAAGATTTGAAGTATTTCTGGCAAATAAAGTTATACTATCTTCTCTTAGTTTTATTTCATCCCTGGTCAAGAGCATGCCAATCTTACATTTAAACTATCCGATTAATCTATTTTCATATCTAAAATACCAACTTGTTAATCAAATATATAATGTCTTAAATGTGTCTTTCTTCTTATGAAGATCCTCAGGGAAAAGAAAAAAAAGCACTTGCCTTTCATTAGCTACAGAAATGAAAAATACCACCCATGTTCTTAAGGTCTATTACTAAAAGTAGCCCTCTCTGTTTAATATAAGCTTGACAAAGAATTCTATTTGGTAGTCAATATCCACTCATCCTCATCTTGTCTTCCACTGATTCTTTTGATATGGTGATACATTTACCTCTTTTTCAGGAGAGAGCCACATTTCAGTTATATCTAAGGGTTTAATGGCCCTTCTTCCCTTTCATGTAACATCATTTCACCCTTCAACCTGTAAACATGTCAGGTATCAACTTTGGTTCTCAGGGCCTTTTTCTTCTTTGATCCTTACATTAAAATTCCTCTTATTTTTGCTTATTTTGTCTCTATGTTTTTGGAAGAAATGCTTCATTCCCCTGACAACTCAGAGAGTGGAATAGACTTTCTTGACCTCTGGAATGTCCTGTACTGAGTATACATAACAGCGCCTTGGCTTTGGCAGACATATAGAATTCCATGTCGAACACAGAAAAGACTCTCCATCTCCTTCATAATTGCTAGAATAATTACTTGGTATAATTCTCATTCCGTTTCATGATGTCTTTTACTATTCTAAAGCAAATACACTGAAACTACATAAATGACTAATTGTTTATTCAGTGTCTTTGCAATGATTTACAAGTTTTGTGTCATTGTTAATTGATATATCAAAGTATAAGGATAATATGAAATACATCTGGGTTAAATTCCCATAAGGTAATATAGTTATTTGAAAGTGAATTCACTCTATATTACACATTCAAATTCCAGGTCAATTACCTAATAAAGGAGCTTGTTAATGTACTTCACTAAATTCAAATTTCTTAAACCCACATTTCTTGGGTTGTTCTTTCTCAGAGTTGTAGAATTTAAAAAAATATTAACAATTTACCAGCTGTATTTAATAGCTATATTTTTATTAATTGTCCTTCAGGGAACTCATTTAGCTTTGAAAGAACAGATGTTGTTCCATTAATGAAAAGCTCCCTGTCCCTTCTGAGGGAATGAAAGATGTTTACTAACCCTGAGAAATTGATTGGGTGAGAACACTTATGTTATTACAATTCCCGTTGATTAAAAAAGTGTCATACTTTAACATTTTGAAGGATAAATAACACTATACAACTCTGGTAGTAAAAATTTAATTCTTTAAAATCACATATGGCAGGAGTGAGCTATAGATCTCAAATACTCTTAGTTTAAACAATTATTTTAGGGGAGATGCAATGAATAGTCATTTATGGAATTTCAACATATCTGCTTTAATACTTGTCTTAAAAGCTACCTATCACTGCCACCCCACTTATCTCATACATGTTTTCCTATAAGTATTTCAAGGGGGTCCATTTAACAGCCTGAGATTTCTCTAGATCTGTAGAAATTTCATCAAAAATGCATGAAAGCATAGGGATCATTCAGGTTATATGTCCGTAAGTATTCAGTATCATAACAAGGCCAGTTCATTTCTCTGATGCCATCCTTTATTCTGCTTCACTTGTGAGATTCTTCGTTGATATTTTTTTCATTTCTTAGGTCCTACATATACTTCCTTCTACTTACCTCAGAAAAGAGTAAAAATAGTCTAATTACTCTCTCCCAGACAATAAATTGCCCCCACCTCTCTTTTCCTCAGCCTTCAAATACTTCAGCTTCCTTCAAGATTTAACTAATAGGTTACCTTCTGGAAAAAAAGTTTATTTCCTCCCCTCAGATTCCGATTAATTCTTGGGTCTTCCTTATGAGATAATATTATAACTATCTTGTATACAACTTGCAGTTATATATTTTTGCATGTTCTTTTTCATATTTCAATACTGAGTCTTTATATGTAGGGACTGTTTTGTTGCCTTTGTGTCTCAAAATTTAACACAGAGCTTGGTACATAGTAAATATTCTTGTTTGTGTAGTGCCAGTACTAATTTAGGAAAGTTCTTCAATAACCTGAGAGTGAATGTAATTAATTAGTACACTATTATACCCAAACATCTGGATAATCTCATCTATAGATGTATTTGAAATCTATACTAGATTTATAGAATCAGCAGGAAATAATTTTGGAAGAAGGAATTTTTTTTTGTTTTATCCTTTCCTATTAAATGCATTTTAAAAAATCTGTTGTCCTTGGTTGAAGGGGTGAATTTTCAGAAGTTGAAGAAATGATTAATCTGTCCCCTCTGTTCCTTAAAATGTTAATAGTAAATGTTTTCTGAAGAGATTGTCATATGGCAATCATGGGATTCTAAGTAGGAAGTTATACTCCAATGTATAATACAACCTCAATCTTCATATCTAAAGGAAATATATCAAAGAATATAAGTAATATAGTAATAGTAATCATAGCTAGCTTTTCTAGTGTTTTAAGATTTACAAAGGACCTGACAAATATTATTACATTAGATCTTTTCTCTGAATGTTGGATAAACAATGATGGCTGGTCATGGCCACTGCTGACCCTCTTGCATGTTTCTACAGAGGAAAGTGTTTTATCTTATTTTGTTTTGTTCAGGGTATTCTGCATCAATTGTAACTATGTCAGTGTAAACATTAGCATTATTTAGCATCATTAGCAACATTTAACAACAAAAAGAATTTTTAAATTAGCCAATATAAAACTAACCAAATATATGACTGAATGGTAGCCTCATATTAGAATAATTCTTTTTGTTTTATAATCTCGATGATCATTTTCTGATGTTTCTATGAAGTGTTATTAGTCTCTTTCAATATGATCAAAGGCTGGAGATCAGGAGATATCACAGGGGGAGGGCAATTAGAATTCTAGACACAGGAGATGAATCTTTATCCTCTACTATACAGATCTCTTGGATTGGGATATATAAATATTTTCTATCTCTAGATGCACAAGGCTAACTAATCATTATCCTTGAAACTACTTCTTTACAGTGAGAATTGAAGGGAGAGATTTTCTTTTTAGTGATCTTGGAATATAAATAACAACAACAACAACAAAAAGGATTTTTAAATTAACAAATATAAAACTAACCAAATATTGTCTTTCTCGTAAACTTTTTCCTCCTCCCTCTCCTTTTTCCATTTCTTCTTCGGTTTTGTCTCTGTCTTTATATCTCCTATATAACCACACACTTATTCACTCACTTATATGTTTATCCTCTTTAAATCTACTCAGTCTCATAACGTAGGTCATGGCAGGTCATACAAAATCCTGAAACTATCTTGAAAATTTATATAAGCTATAAACTAACCAAAAGAATCCTAAAACTATCTTGATAATTTATATAAAGTATAAACTAATATAAACTAACCAAAAGACATACAGATAAGTTTGCATAGAAGAGTGTATAACTGTGTGTATATGTATAAATATATAACTAGTACATGGGTATGGTGTATACACACGTGTGATACATGCATGCATGTGTGTATATGCATACATACACAAATGCAGCTAGTTAGTGAATAAAACATGGAATTTAGAGTCAGGAAACCTGAATTCAAATCATGCTGTAGATATGTAGTAGTTGTAAGACCCTGGTCAAATCATTTAACCTTTCTCAGCCTCAGTTTCCCCATCTATGTTATATGGATAATATTTATACATACCTCATAGGGTGTGGGATATTATGATGAGTAAATGTGTTAACAGGTAAAAAATTTATTTTCGGCAAAATTTTAAGTGCTTTGATGTTAGCTATTATATATATATATATATACATATACACATACACGTGTATGTATATATATATAATAGCTAACATCCATGTTATGTCATGTGTATATATATGTAGTGTGTATATAAATATATATATACATATATATAAATGTGTGTACTGGTGTACTATAATGGTTAAATTAAGGAGTTTGATAAAGTGAGGAGAGCAGTTTAACAGAAACTTTGTTTAATTTAAGAAAGAAGTACAGATAGAAAAGAGGAAAGAGAAATTATTAATCTTATAACCTATAAATATACCTAAAATTCTACCTACCTTAAATTTACTACCTAAATTTACTACCTAAAAATTTCCTAAACCTATCTCTGTCTTCTGAGGATGGTTTCTTCTGCCTTTTAAGCCAGGCCTAATCTATTCTACTTTATCTATAAATGATTCACTAACTCCCTAAAATAATAGATAGTCACCACTCACTCCCTCCTTCAATCAGTTTTCTATAGCAGACCAACTATCAGTAGCCAACTGTCAGCACATCCTTGCCTCAGAGACAGACCTCCTGCTCTCTAGAGACCCCAGAGGCAAAAGACACCCAACTGTCAGCACTGCTTCCTTTTTTTCCTCACTAACCCACTAACCTAACTTCCTGTCAGAGGACCCACGACTTCCTCCCCTCAGTCCTGGTCTCCCTGGTAACAGGAATCTTCAGCTCTGGCTCACGGACTCCTTTCAGTTCTGATCCACTTAGAAACCAGCTCTGTGGCCTCTTAAGGAGACAAAGGGAGATATTTATTTTTTTAAACATTTATTAATATTTATTTTTTAGAAAAGTTAACATGGTTACATGATTCATGCTCTTACTTTCCCTTAACCCCCCAACTTCCTCCTCCCCCCCCATGGCAGATGTGTATTTTCCCTGGTTTTAACATGTGTCCTTGATCAAGACCTATTTCCAAATTGTTGATCATTGCATTGGTGTGGTAGTTTCGAGTCTACATCCCCAATCATGTCCACCCCGACCCATGCGTTCAAGCAATTGTTTTTCTTCTGTTTCCACTCCTGTAGTTCAGAGGGAGATATTTAGAAAATCCCTTTAACAGTTCTTACATACATATATACATGAATATATGTGTGTATGTAAGTATAGATGGCACTATAATCTTTTAACTCCTTATTTATTCACTCCTGTAGTCAATACCCTTCCTTACAGCCTTTGCAGTCTCTCCCATATACCAGTTTTTTCTCTTCTTTTATTGCCACCATTTCAATACAGATTTTCACCCCATCGCCCTTGAACTCTTCTAATCACTTGCTCCTTGGTCTCCCTCACAAAAATCACAGTTTATCCTCCACTCAGCTGTCCAAATGGCATTGGTAGGCCTGTCCCTCCTCATTCAATAACAGACTCGTTCACATCAGGATCAAAGCATTTGGCATACATTGGAGAACAAAGCCTTTTCCTGAGTGAGAGGGAGCGGTAATGATTTCTTTTTCACAGTAAGAGAAACAACAGTAAACAGTATATCATCAGTTGCAGAGTCAGGGCTGTAATCTAAGTCACACAATTCTTAGTCTAGTGCATTATTGATTAGGCGCTGAGAGGGTTCTGACATCATGTCTTGTATGACAGAAAATAAATACCTGGTAAAGGAATTTTGATGTACTTTGACATGCCAGAATCTCAACGGCACATTTTGATTAGTCTTGGTAAATTTAATGAAATTCTGAACTCTTTTACCATTGAGCAGTGCTTCCCCCGCTCCCCGCTTTCTCACATCCCTCATATAAACTGTCAAGATAGTTTCAGGATTTTTGTATGACCTACCATGACCCACATAATGAGACTGAATAGATTTAAAGAGGATGAACATATAAGTGAGTGACTAAGTGTGTGGTTATATGTGAGATATAAAGACAGAGACAGAACTGAGGAAGAGATGGAAAAAGGAGGAGAGGGAGGAGGAAAAAAGGATATGAGAAAGAGAAAAGAGAATATTTCAAAACACTTTTTTTTACATGTAAGATTTCTTTGAGTCCTAAAAACTTTGTTTGAAGCACACTTTATATGCAAAATGTTTAATGGTTTTGCTATTTAATAGTATGATAAGATGATGTTTAAATTAAAATGGCAAAAAATAAAGTTTGGGGTATTTTAAAAAAGAGATTAGCTAATGAATCCCTGATTCCAAGTTCACTAAATGCCAAACTTAGAGGAAGATCTGTGAATTCAGCCATATTGTTTCTCAATATCATTATCATTAAAATAAATTCTTGAGCACATTTTAAAAAACAAATGTTGATGAGCTTATACAAATAGAACATGTATTGTGCTTCATTAAGAATTTAATAGTAGTAATTTTTAAGCATTAGAGTTAAAATATCCTTATTTTCTAAGATCTCAAAGAAGCATTATATGTCATTTGTTTTTATTGTTTTTGTCAGTTTGAGCACTGTGACAGTAAACAATCTATCCCACAAAGCATTAAGCAAATAAAGGTAGTGACACTTGTGTCATAGAAATTGCAGAGTGGAATTCCAGTGGCAAGAGAGTGAGTCAAGCCTCAGCTGAGAATTCCAGGGGGCCCTCTGAGAAGTCTGGGTGAGGGGGCAGTTTAAGGCAGTTAAGGGCAGTTGATTTCTGGGGGTTGAGGTGAGCAGGTCACTGTTTGCTGATCCCAGATCTTGGGGCTCTTGAGAGCTGCCAACCTTGCTTTAGCCTAAATAGACCTTCAATCAACCTCACTATTACCTAAAATTAGTTATTTAGACCATAGGAGAAGATTATCTATTACGTTAGAGAGCTAAATAGCTAGCCAGGATACCTTTCCCTTCTGTGGGGAGGGGCTGCTTGGAGCTAACAACTTAGGGCTTCCCTGATCTTATTTTATCCTTGTCAAATCTCCCTTTCTTCCCTTCCCCTCATTAAACCCTTCATCTTTCTGGAGTTGTGCCTGGCTATTATTTAGGGAAATACTTACACCCCCCCTTCAAACTGAGCTCTTCCAGCTGAGTGGCCCAAAGCCTTATACTTCCTCAGTCCCTGAAAGCTTCAGACATCAAGCTTTTACTATTTTCTCCTTACTCAAACCTGTGGGGAAATAGTTTAGATAAATTAATCTCTTTTTGAGATCAGCCTTACCGAGTTTCCTGACTGAGATCTGAAGACAATAGAGCAACCTCCATTTGTAACTGATTCCTAACTGCTTGGTGGGAGAGGGGAAGTAAAGGAGTGCTCCCAGAGATTGTGCCCCTCCTTTTTCACTCAAGCCTGCTGAGAGCCTGTGTGTGTGTCATCTCCATAAATCAAAGACAAGCAAGACCAGATTATTCCATAGACCACTGGCATTTGCTGCTTCCCACAAATATCACTGTTTAAACCGATATAACACACTTTAAAATTTTTTAAAAGCATTATTAAAGATGCAATTAACTTCAAGAAAGCACAAATATAATTCACAAAGGCAAAAACATGAAGTCCCATTATCTATAAATGGGTTTTGTTGATAGTAGCTGGGTATGTCAATCAAGTTAACAAAAGTATATTGTCCTTTGATTTGAAATATTCCACAAATGCTAAAATTAACTCTCTACAAAATCTCTGTGAAGGAGATATTCACATTGGATAAGCTAGGAAAGTGGTACCAAATTAGTTGAAGTGATTTATCCAAACTTAAACAGCCATGGGGTAGTAGGACCTACATTTGAATCCCAGGTCTTTGATTCCAAGGCTCATACTCCTTCCACTACGCCTCACTTCTTTTGGGTCTATGTTGTAGCTAGCAGGATACTGTTAGCACAGAGGTCTCCAGAATCTTACTAAAAGCCTCATTTCACAACCCTACACTACTTAGTTTTCAGTGATTGAGACTCACTGATTTGCAAGCAAATTAAAGTGAATTTGCATACTCAAAGTTTCTCATTAAAATTAGGAGTTAACTTTCTTTAAGTGAAAATATAATGCATATAAATCATTGCATTTAATGAACATTTTTGTCTTGTTAAAGTTTATATTCAGCACTTGAACATTATAAGGATGTTAATTGTTTCTAAGAACTTGCATATTCATTTTATGCCTATTGTTGTTTTATTATTTTTCCTATTATCTTTTTCAGCAAAATAAAAATGGTCAGGCCTTAGCTAATTAAAGCAATAACAACTAGATAATAATATCATTTGTTGACTTTTTTCACCTATTTGTTTTCTTCTCTTTGTGGTAAAATATTTTAGCTATAAGAATACAATGTATTGCATGAGGAGAAAGTGGAAAGGAAAAAGAGATATCTTCTGGGCAAGTCACTTGACCCCCATTGCCCACCCTTACCACTCTTCCTCCTAGGAGCTGATATACAGAAGTTAAGGGTTTAAAACAAAAAGAAGAAGAGATATCTTCCTGGGCTTCAAAATTACATTTTTAAAAATTAGTCATAGCTAGCTATGTTCTTAGTACCTTTAATATTAGTCTCCTAATTTTTCAATTAAAAATAGCTATGTATACATCACATTACTTTTTTAACTTCATTTACTCCACATAAAATATTTCATAATTCAACACCCTTAAAATAATATGAAACTAATTAGAAAAAAATCTAAGTAGGGTTAATTGAAATTGTCACTAAATTACTAAATGAATATATAGTAAAATTGATTTATTATATGCCTATTTATCACAAATAAATCAAAACTGAATTATGATGCCATAAATAGCTTAATGGAATTATTTTTTATCAGAAAAGGTTTCACCTATTTTACAACCTAGAAAAATAGTACTCCTCTAAAGCCAGATAATTTCAAACATACTGAAATAGAGAAATTGAAGTAAAATTGATGAAAAGAGATGAAAATGATTATATATTTTATATCTAATTATCTATAATGCTAGGTAAAAAATATTATAAAATAATAAAAAACAAACTAGTATGACTATTAGACTGAACACAGAATCATCATCAAAGGATTAATGAAAAAATAGCCTGAAGCTTTGTCTTTCTATTTCAATTTGGTATATTAGCCAAATCCTACTCTGTCTTTCCCAACAGGATCTTAAGAATTGTTCCTCTCTAATTTATATCACTATCAACAAACATTTCTTATGTTCTTAATATACACTAGTTATTTAGCTAATGCTTGAGTATACCAAAAAAATTTTTTTAATAGTCCCTGTCTTTAGGAAACTTTGATTCTAAAATAAAAGAAAAGAAAAAGAAAACAGGCAAAAATTTGAAATACTTTCTATATACCATATAAATAGGAGGTAAACTCTGAAGAAGGGGATTTGGGCAAGGAAATGGTAGCAGAAGGAGAAATGGAAGTGCCCATACATACGCCCATCTATATTTATGTATATTTTTCACATGAACATGTGAAAATTAGAAGGCAATTTAGGTAAAATTAAGAATCAAATAGTTGGTTTCAGACCTGAATGTTTAACTCCTGTGGTATATTATCACTGCTATTATTTATTTTTAAGTTAGAAACATTAGCTACAGCAGTAAAAAAAATAAGAAATAAAAATAGGAAATGAGGAAATAAAACTAACATTCTTTGCAGATAACATGATGCTATCCTTGGAGAACAAGAGAATCAACTCAAAAACTAATTGAAACAATTAAAAATTTAGCATATTTTTGAGATAAAAATAATCTCAAGAAAATTATAATAATTTTATACTACCAAGAAAACCTAGAGGAAACTCATTTAAAAAGAAATTTCATGGAAAGGAATTTCAGACAATATAAATATTTGAGTGTCAATCTGCCAAGACAAATACAGGGGCTATAATTTGTATTTATACATGAAATTAAATGTTTTTGCACAGACAACACTAATATGGGCAAAATTAGAAGGAAAATGGGAAAGTGGGGAAATTTTTACAGCAAATTTCTTTATAAATGCCTCATTTCTAAAACAATTTGGAGAACTGAGGCAAAATTATAAAACTAGGAGTCTTTCCCCGGTTGATAAAAGGTCAAAGGATATGAAGAGATTTTTCAGAAGACATCTAAGATATCAATAATCATATAAAATGATTTAAAAAACTTCACTGGAGAAATACAAATTACAAGAACTCTGAGATACCAACTGGCCCCTAACATAATGAGTAACATGACATGAAAGAAAAAATGACAAATATTGGAGGGGATATGTAAAAAACTGGGACACTAATATGTTGTTGTTGGAGTTGTGAAATGATCCATTCATCCTGAACAATTTTGAACTGTGCTCAAAGAAGTAGAAATCTATTCATACCCTTCAACTAACAGTACCACTACTAGCTCTATATCCCAGTGAAATCAAAGAAAGGAAATACTTATCTGTACAATAATATTTATAATAGAACATTTTGTGGTGCTAAAAATTACAAATTAGGGAAATGTGGTCAATTAGGGAATGGCAGAACAAATTGTGGTATATAATTGCAAAGGAGTATTATCATGCTACAAGAAATAATGAGCAGGATACTTTTGGAAAAATCCGAGAAATGTTATGACCTAATGCAAAGTGAAATGAGGAAAATGTTTTAGCTAAAAGTATTTCTAGAGACTGATTTTGGGGTAACAATATGTTTATTGACTATATCATGTAAATTGGTTAGGCTGGCATCATAACCAATAAGGCAAAATGAATCTCCATAGATCTCTTACAATCAAGGACAACTGAAGCTGGGTCAGGCAGCCTAATCTATTAATAATCTATTTAAATTTTAAGGAGGTCTTTATTCTTCCCCTCCTTTGACCATCCCAAGACAACTTTAATTGCAGATAGCTAATTACAAAGTGGTTCATCAACCTAAACACCCCTCCCCAATCTCCACAGATGGACAGGTTATGTATACCAGAAAAGGACCCTATACTAAATTATGTTAAAAAGGAAGACTTTTTTTCTTTATTCTCCAGGTCAAAAAATACAAATAACAGCAGACTAGATGGTATCTCTGACCCAGATCCCAGACACAGGAATACACAGTATTTCTCCCTATATATAGGAATTAATAAAGTATATGAAAAATAAATTCTCACAATAATAAAGATATTATTTTATCCCATGAAAGAAATAGTGTAAGATGGTAAACTGTGACAGATAGCTTTTCTGATGAAGACAATAATAAAAACATAATTCTAAAGAACAAATGTTGAAACATGCTATCTTCCTTGAGAAAAAGAACTGATGAATGGAGTAAAGATTGAAGTTTTAAAAACCTTTTATTTGTGCACATGTTTTCTTCTGTAGCATGGCTAATATCAAAATATATTTTGCGTAAAAAGAAGCCAAGATAATTTAACCCAATACTCTTATTTTAAATATGATAATATTGTGATTCACAGAAGTTGAGGGTTTTACCAAAATTAGTGGTATAGACTAAAATGTGGATTTCCTGAATCCTGAATTTCCTGAATGAATGACAGTTTTCCCCCCATACTTTTCAGTTATCACTATCGATAGTTACATGTTTATCCATGAGGAAAATTGTTCTTCCTCACTAAGCCTACCTCCTCATGTAAATTACTCTATTTTTTTGAAGGAACATGGACCATCCAGTCACCCTGTCACAATCTTGGGTTCATCTTCTTCACTTCTCTTCTCTTTGCCTTCCTAATTAATTAATTAACTAATTAACTGGTATTTATTGTCAATTCTAATTCCAAGGTATCTTGAAATTCCACACACTTCTCTTTACTCATTCTGTTAAGCTCTTATACCTAGAGTATTACAATACTCCCAAATGGATTCAAATTTCCATGCATCCTAACCCTATCTCTCTCTAATCTGTCCTCTACAGACCTATTAAATCATCTCTTGGAGTATGTCTAAGCATATCATTTTCTTACTCAAAAAATTAATTGTATTTTATTGTGTTATAATTTCATCAGTGGTTCCTTATTCCATATAAAATGTTGACAAGGCTATTAAGAAGAATGAGCACTAGATGTGGAACTAGAGTTCAAGGTTCAAATTCAATCTCTACTACCTTCCTCCTACTTGTGTACTTTGGGGACTTCAGTCATCTGCATCGATTCCCAAACTTTTTTGGCCTACCGCCCCCTTTCCAGAAAAAATATTACTTAGCCTCCTGGAAATTATTATTTTTTAATTTTAATAGCAATTAATAGGAAAGATAAATGCACCTGTGGCCATCACTGCTCCCCTGGATTGCTGCAGCACCCAACAGGGGGTGGAGGCAGCCACTTTGGGAATCACTGATCTATAGAATAAAAGGCAAGCTGTCCTACTGACAAATTCATCCACTGCCTCCATACTTTGCCATTTTTCTGCCCCTCCTGCCTGGAATGGGCTCTTTTCTCATCTCTCCCTCTTAGAATCCTGACTTTCTTTCAAGATTCATCTTGGGCACTGTCTTCTACAAGAAGAAGAATTTACTGATTTCATTACCATTTCTTCCTTCCTGTTCAAATTGTCACATTCTTATCTATTTGTCTACATGTTGTTTTCCTCTTGGAAAATATAAGTTCCTTGAAATAAAAGACATTTTTTCTTTACATTTCATCTTTCTATATCCAGTACCTGTGAGAGAGGATGTTTGCTGATATCTTTGTAGAGTGGATGATGGAAAATCTATGTTGCAAAATAAGAGTTTACATTTAATCCCAAAATTGTGTAACAAAATGACATTTTATTTGATGCTTACTTTGCAGAAGATATGTGAAAGCATTTTGTTTGCCAATGCTTTAATTCAGTGAGATAAATATGATTCAACCTGCTCTGTTTCACTTTATAACAAACTCATCTTGGCCATTTAAGCATCTGGATTTGTAATGAATGCTATAATCCAATTAGTTTTATTCTCATAAAAAAACTGATTGTAAAATCAGTCACAGTGTTCAATTTATGAATTAGTTCTTAATCAAAAAATAAAATAAAATTGGTTAAGTACTTCCTATCCAGAATGTTTTTTTCATGATTCCAAATGATGACATTTTGTTTTTGATTTTTCTTTTGATTATGTTTTTCAGTAATCTTGTCTCTATTATCCATTCTCTTTATCTCCCACTCAGGTAATGACAGGGAGTGAATCAATAATTTAATTGATTTATAGAATTCCAGAAAGAGGAAATGAAGATTAGGGATTTCTTTGCAAATTCTTAACTTAGAACATTGCCTAGATTTTAGAGCATTGTGAAGTTAAATTATTGTCCTATGTAATACAGTTAATATGAGTTTCAGAGACAGTCTTCTTAGCTCAAAAACATTCAAAGTCACTATATCAATTAAACTATGCTTCTGTCTTTCTATCTGTAAAACACTAGATTTTTTTCATCTTGTTCAGGATAGAAGCATATACATTACTCAAGGGCCTGAGTCTATTACTAAATTGTCACAGTACATTTATATTATTCTGTTTATAACTTAGGATGGCTTACTCCATTTTAGGCAAACCAATGATCCTCTGATCCAGAAACTTATCATAATTATGCAAAATGTAGTATTTACTCCTGATTGGCATAACTGACTGTGTTATCCTCAGAGGTTAAAAGGGAAGTTAGAATGTCACAAATCTGAGTATTCAGGGAGCACTAACACCACTGATATGAGACTCTGCCTTTTACTCAACTTTCAGCTGTGGTGCCAGGAAGCTATAGCAGGCTGCAAAATAGTAAAATAATCTCTGCAGAAGAGCTAACCAGGTTGAGGGTCACCGATAGGACTCAAACCCATGAATGAGTGAAGGAGAAAATTCTAGTGGTTGATTGGACAGATTATAACAGTAGAGTAGAAGCAGGCATTTTGTAGTTTAGCTCTGAACTTGGTCAGACAATGAAGAAAACAAGGTCATCTACTACATCCCAGACCATTGCCAGGTATCCTGCTTTGTCTTGCCACCGGACTTTAATAACTCTAGAAGAGAGAGTGATGCTAATTATTTAGTGCAATCCTGCCTCATTTAAATCCAATTCATACTTGAGTAAAGATATTACCTTGTGATGTCATTGATCCTCTTTGAAAACCAATGACAAAAACCACTTTGGAAGCCTAGGGGATAGGTACCATATTTTTCTTGATCTAAGTCCAAATTATTTTTCTTATATTTCATTTACTTGTGTATTATTTGCATTGACTAATATTTCAATTAAATATTTTCTCCTATTGAATTTATATGTTACTGTTATTCCTAATGAAAGACTAACACATCAGTAACATTTTGGACAATATTTTCAATAGCAATTCACTACAAAATAGCATACATAAACATCAAGAGTCAGTTCATATAAATTTTCTGACTTTTTTTTTTCACTGAAATTTTATACTGTGCATAATTTCTTATGGCACAATAGTTTTCCATTAAAATTGTATACCATAACTTGTTTAGGCATTCTCCACTTGATAGACACCCCCTCAGTTTCTAATTCTTTGCCACTACAAAAAGCATTGCTGAAAATATTTTTTTGTATAAGTGGGTCTTTTCCCTCAACATCCGATTGTCCTTTTTATTTTCCTTCTATTTATCCTTCTCTTTCTTTCCTTCTAGCCTTTCCTTGTTTAAACATTTTTTTTGCTTCTGTTTACCAACTTTCCCAAGTTTCTCTTCCCTTTGGTGCTCCCCGCCCCCTCAATTCATTGTTCCCTCTGTCTTTCTTACTTCTATTTTGGGTAAGACATATTTCTATTCCTAATTGAGTGTAGATGTTATTCCCACTTAGGGCCAATTCTGATGAGAGTAAAGTTTAAGTGTTGCCCAGCACCCCTTCATCTTCCCTTCCACTTTACTGATTTTTTCATGCCTTTCATATGATATAATTTATTTCCTACTTTACTTTTCTGTTTTCATAGTGTATCACTCTTCCCCTTGATCCCTTAAAAAATAATATCCTATCGTGTTCAATTTACTCCTTGCTCTCTGACTATAAATGCTCTTATTCATTGCCCTATTGTGGTAAAGTTCTTAAATATTCTCAGTTCCTTAAACATCCTAAGTACTTTAAGTCTCTTAGGTAATTCACATATCATATATATTTTAAGCATATTTTAAGATATCATGTATATCTTAGCCATCATCTTTTTACTAAAAGTGTAGACAGTTTAACACCAGTATTTCCCTTAATTAACTTAAAATTCAAAGATAATAAATATTAAGTTGAAGAAAGAGAAAAGTAAAGAGTGTTGTTTAGGTGAAAACCTTATGCCATAAACCAAGATAACATCAAAATGGGTACATGATTTAGAAATAAATGGTGATATCAGAAACAAATTAAGGGAGTAGAAATTAATTTATCTGTCAGAACTATGGATAAGGAAAGAATTTATAATCAGGAAAGACATAGAGAATATTACAAAATATAAAATAGATAATTTTTCCTATTTTAAATTTAAAAAGATTTCACACAAAAAGCTCAATGCAACCAAAGTTAGAAGGGAAACAACGAACTGGGAGGGAAATTAAAATATCTCTAATAAAGGCATCATTTCTCAAATTCATAAGAACATAGGCATTCTCCAAATGAAAAAAAAAATGGTCAAAGAATATAAACAGGCATTTCTCAGGGGAAGAAATTAAGACTATCTTTAGTCATGAAAATCTTCCAAATCACTATTAATTAGAGAAATTTAAATTAAAACAACTATGAGTTATCATCTTACACCTAACAGACTGGCTAATATGACAAAAAAGGAAAATGATAAATGATGGAGGCAATGGGAAAATTGCGGTACTAATACACTGTTGGTGGAGCAGTGAACTGATACAACTATTCTGGAGGGCAATTTGGAATTTTGCCCAAAGGGCCACCAAACTGGGCATTCCCCTGATCTAGAAATACCACTTCTAATCCATATTCTAAAAGAACTCAAAGAGAGGGGAAAATGGTCACTTTTACAAAAATGTTTTTAGCAGTTCTTTTAGTGGTGGCAAAGAATTAGAAACTGAAGAAATGTCCAACAACTGAGAAATGGCTTTCCAACTTATGTTATATCATTGTAATGGAATATTATTATACCATAAGAAATGAGAAATGAGAAAATCACAAAAAAAACCTGTAAAGACTTATATGAAGTGATGTGAAGTGTGCAGAACGAGGAGAATGCTGTACACAGTAACAACAATAATGTATGATAATCAATTGTGAAAGACAACTATTATCAGTAATTCAAAGATACAAAACATTTTCAGTGGATTTGTGAAAATAAAAGGCTATCCGCCACCATAGAAGGAACATTCTGAATGTAGATGGGAGCATACCATTTTCTCTTTATTTACTTCATTAATTTTTCTTTAATATAAGCCATGTATCTTCTTACAAAACATGATGATCATAGAAAAATGTCTCTGTACTATAGAAAGTAAATTACCTGCCATCTCAGGAAAGGGGTCAGTCTATTAAGGATAGAGAGAATATAAATTGCAAAATGTCAGAAAACTGTTACTAAAATTGTATTGACGTAATCTGGGAAAAAATAGAAAATAAAATAAAAGAGTGACTATAGTTTGTTTGATGGACAGATTGAGAATGAGGAAAATTATGAACAAATGAATAGATGTAGTAAAACTATGCACTGCTCTTGATTACATGGAAAATAAACTTTCTAGAGCAAAGAACCCTTATTATATATTGGCAAATACATAAATAAGATTTGAAACACTAAATCTAGACCCCAAATTCCAGTTTTGAAGAGTGGACTTAATACTTGACACTGAGAAGTCCCTTTAGATTCCTAGACAAGGAAGTAACATGAAGAGAATCATAAAAATTGCACCTTGCATTAGCTTAGAAGGTAGAGTGACCAGGAAGCAGGTCATTTAGGTATTTATTACATTTTAGGAAAAAAGGAAAGAATGGATCACAATTTCTAATAGGTTGTCCCAGATGAAGGTTGGAGGACAAAATAAAAATGGTAAGAGGAACAGGAAATCACACACAAAAAAAGTTAAACCTAAACATTACCTAGGGTAAAGAGGAAAATTGATTAAAATGCTCTTGGGAAGAAGAAACTAGTTTCTATCTTGTCATTAAGACTTAAAATTCCAATGACTAAATTAAATTACATTGTTTGATTATTTGACACTTCTTTTGTTTTGTTTTGTTTTGTTTTTGTTTTGTAGTTTTACATTATATTCCTTCCTTTCACGATGTATTAGTTGTTACCAGGTCTGAGATTCCAACTTAAATTTGGTTGTATTATAGTAGCCATAAACACTGAAATGCAATTTGCTTTTTATAGGTCTCACAGTTTCCAAAACTGCATTTATTGTCCCTGTATCTCTAAATGGCCCAGTAGTCATGTTAATTTATGGATGGACACTTTTTGTGTGACCATTTAAGCCTTAGAGGAGAAAAGAGGGATTTTAAATTTTACTTTCATCTCTTTGGAACAAATATCTAATTCCAGGATTTCGAAGAAAACTTAAAACATTTGTTTTTGGAATAAACTAGAAGGAGAATGACAAATCACTTCTTCCCAACACCCATTTCCTATTCTGGAATCTAAAAAAATCCCTAACCCAAAGGTACTTAGCAAGTCTATTAGGGAATTTTAAAGAATGCTGGCACTGGCTTTCCATTTTTCCTAAAATTTGTAATTTTGGTGGCAGTGAGTTCATCTGACTAAATATATTTCTCCTTGTACTAATAAACATCAATAGGATTTTAGTTTTTAAAATTGCATCATAGGTACTTCAAAAAATTCTGAATTTCTTATTTTAATATCATTATTAAAATTATAACTAAGTTGTATATAATTAATGTTTATATTCTATATTATACTTTTGCAATTCATTCTATGTACATTACTATATTCATGTTTAATTTACTATCAGTGAGAAAAATAATTTATTTTATACTATAACATACATGTAAGCCAGAATGGAATAAATAATGGATAAAAAGAACAGACCTCAAAGAAATGAAGGGAGTTTCAAGGCCTGTTTCTGAAGGAAATTGACTGTATGATGCTGGGTAAGTAACTGATCTTCTCAATGCCCTTAGGCAATGCTCAAAACTATAAATAGCATGACAAAGTCTAACAGATTTGTAGAATAAGTTTCATCCAAGTGTTTTTTATAGTCAATGAAATCACAGACCTAGACTGACTTGAAACTGGATATAAATACACAGAAATAAACATGGCATAATAAATGCCTATGTTACATATACAAATTTATAGAAATAATTTGGGGATCAATTACAATTTTGGAATAATATTTCTTAGGTACCTTGGTTTGATTTTTTAAATTACTATAATAGGATGGGGGAGAGGAGAAAGTCAAGCTCTAAGAAAAGGTAAACATATTGACTTGATATCTGTCAAATTACTCTCTAAACAACTATGATACAAGTCTCAAAGTGAATCCAGGTGTAGCATAACCCACAAAAAGATGGTGTGAAATTATTTCTCAGTCCAAAACAAATTAGAAGTCCACAATGAAAAGCAATTTCACTGAGGTGCTGTGAACACAAATCAGTATTGCAAGTCAGGACCCATCACAGCTACAGGTATTGGCATATTCCAAATAGATAAAAAAATTGAAGGATTATAGCTACAAAAATATTTAAAGCATTTATTATTATTAAATAAAATATTTAAATTTTAAATTAAAAATTTTTGTGGGTGAAAAACTTTGGGAAGTAAAGGAATATCTGTCAATTGGGGGTACTAGAATAAGTTATAATTAAGGATTATAATGGTATATTATTACTCTGTAAGAAATTATGAATAAGAGGAGCAGAAAATCCTAGAAAGACTTACATAAACTGAAGTGTAGTCAAGTAAGCAGAACCAGGAAAACTTTGAGAATAGTGAAAGAAATACTGTATGGTGAATAACTGTGAAAACCTCTTATCACCAATATAATGATTCAAAACAATCCCTAAGGACTGATGATAAAAGTGACATGAATTTCCAGAGAAAGAACTGATGGAGTCTGAATCCACACTAAAACAAGCTGTTTTAACTTTCTTAATATTTTTCTTTGTTCCAGTTTCCTTCCACCAAATGTTTAATATGGAAAAATATTTTACATAAATCTACATAATATATATATATTAATATGTCCATCTGTCCAATATATATTGGTGGGGGAGGTGGGGGAGGAACAGAGAGAGAAAATTATTTTTTAAATGTTACAAACTTTGGGGAAATAAATTCAATTAATTTTTTAAAGGCTAACTTTAATATCTAGTGCGTCCCATTGATTAATTTCTCGAACCTTTCAGTGTATCCTCTTGTTAACTTTCATTTAAACATTGAATAATTATCTTTGGATATTTGAGCAAAATCTTTTTGAATATATGTTGTTTATTTTTATTTTTCTCAATTATTTGTAAACTAAATTTCAAACATTTTAGAAAATTTTGAGAATCAAATTACTCCTTCCCCTATTCCCTCCCTGAAAAGGCAACCAATTTGATATTGATTATACATGTGCAGTTATACAAGACTTAGCCATGCTCCAAAAGAAAACCAAAACAAACAACAATAATGAAAATAATAATAATTAAGGTTAAAAATCATGCTTCAATCTGCACACTAATTTCATCAGTTCTTTCTTTGAAAGTAGATAGTATTTTTAATCATAAGTCCAGATCATCGCACCAATTAGAATAGTTAAATAGTTAAATCTAGACCCCAAATTCCAGTTTTGAAGAGTAGACTTAATACTTGACACTGTCCCTTTAGATTCCTAGACAAGGAATAATAATAATAATGCTCTGTGTACTGTTTTTCTGGCTCTGCTTAATTCCCTTTGCATACTTCCCAGATTTTTTTTTCTGAAAGAATCGTGTACATCATTCCTTATTGCCCCACAGTATTCCTTCATGATCATATACCACAACTTGCAGCCATTCCCTCTTGATAGAAATAATTTCCAATTCTTTGGCACCACAAAAAGAGCTTCTATAAGAGGCTGGTTGGTTTGTTTTTAACAGAGGTCGTTTTCCTTTTTCTTTCAACTACTTGAGGTACAGATTTAGTAAAGATATTGCTTGGTCAAAATGTATACAGGATTTTATGGTCCTTTGGGCAATTGAGAGCTTGATGAAATCAGTATAACATTATTAACAAACAACTAGACCTGAAGGATCTCACTATCTTTTCGAACTGGCCTATACAATGTACCTTTTGGCTATTTTGTGGTGTAACATGAAAATAACAGTTTTTTCCTGGGTTTTTAATATTGCCTTAAAATACAGTTGTATATACAGATAAAGAAGGCTTAAATCAGATTTTACTTTACCAAAATACTTGTATCTGATGCAAATGCTTGAAGCTACAGTTGGCAAAGCAGGAGAGACGAAGGGGAAAGTACAAACTTAAAAGCACAGCCTATTGTAGAGGAAGGAAAAGGAGGAAATACTTCTGCTTTTAGATAATATAGAAATATAGGCACAAATTCAGGCTCTGATTGGTGAATAATACTTTATCCAGTGATGAACTAGAGACTGAATCACAGCATCCTAAAATCTAAAACAATTCTTACAAGTATTAACTCAAAGAAGAGACACAGAAGAAAGAATTTGCAAAGTCCCTCCTTGTTTTTAAAGGCTTCAAAGACTCCTCTTGAGGCAGTCATCTTGGCAGGAAGTGTCCAGGATAATACTTAAGAGAAGAAATCTGAATGTGTCATTCTCAATTTCACTATTTAAATCATTTCTAGCCTTATAAAAGATCATCCATCTGGTTTAATCATGGAAGACTAAATGGAGAAGGGTCTTAAATGAACTGGGTCTTAGAGTAGGGAAATACATAGGATAGATAGTTATCAGCTAGAGATAAAAAGGAAGTCCATTCTAAGTATGAAGGGGCCTTACATCAATGAAATATGAAAGCTTAGTGAATAGTCTTTGTTTGCTGGAATATATAACACAGAAGGGAATATTATTAAATATGCCATAAGAAATTTTCTTTTTAAAAACCAAAACAAAGAAAAAAGAAAAAGTAAAGAAGTAAAAAGGAGAAAAGTAAAAGAGTGAGACAGACATAATGAAAGAGAGAGGAAGAGAGCAAGAAAGAGAAATAAAAAGAGACAGAGACACAGAGACAGAGGAGAGAGAACAAAAGTCATAAGGCAATGTGCAATGTCACGCTCACAAATAAAATAGCCTCCTCCCTCATCTCCATTAGCTTAAGTGTTTCTCATTCCTTCAGGTCCAGTTTAAGGTGCTATTTTCTCTATGATTCCTTCATTTATAAGCTCAGTTAAAAGTGATATTTAATTTCATAAAAATTGACTGGGCATTTTGTAGTTCTCTTTTCCCCTTATATTGCAAGTTTATGTCATTTCTTTGTGTGAATGTCAATCCCACTTATTGGACTATAAGTTCTTTGACAGAAAAGCCTATGACATTTGTTTTCCATTCCAGCACATATAGGCAAACACACACAAATGTGAGTGCATTAGACAATTAAAAGAAATTTTAATTGGATTGACTTCCCCACTTGAACATTCCAGCAACAGTTTTTCAAGAAAGTGCAATGACAGCATGTCATGTGTAAATACAAAAGCATATGTGTCTGAATATATGTGTGTGTTCTATTTGAGTGCTTTAATAATTGTTTTAACTCAGCTATTAAACCAGTCTAGTTGTGAGTTATCATTTTAGTGTTAGCAAACAGTGATATTATCAGAAATGAAGCTGGGGCCAATTCATAGACATTAATGCTTTTTTTTTTTCAATTAAAATGTTTTGAGTAAACTTTCTTTGTCTTCTGAAAGCCAAATAAACCTGTGGATGAATGTAAATAGTTTTGTGGCCTCTATTCAATTGGCTTTTGTCCTACAATCCAAATCTTATTTTCCACAATCAAGGCCTGCCACTGAAGGCTCTTCTCCTTTTGGAGTCATGCCTAGTCCATCCAGATGCAAGCCAGCTAATTGCTGGGACAACAGATGGGCCTATTCAATCTATGTGCCTATCTGCCAAATGAAACCTAGAGAAAAAAAATAGGTAAATAAGCCAGAGTTCTGACCAGGTTGGGCATAGACTACATACCAACTCATTTATATCATCCCTCCTTTTCATCATTTCCAACTACAGAAAAAGGAAGAGAGAATTTTAAAGGCTTACACAGAAGTCTGATTGTAACTACTGGCAGCATCACGTCAAAGGAGTAACGTCAAATAAGAAAAGATGAGCTGAATATAAGCAATGGAAGAGACCCAGTTCTTCTGTGTCAGAGACAATTTGAATCATCGGCATATCAATTAAAGTATTCTTTACTTCTTGCAACCATAATAAAAACAATGAGTGTACCTGCTTAAATAATGATGCTGATAGAATTAGAGGATCATAGACATAGAGGTCAAATGAAGCCTATTTATAGGAAAGCAAATGGAGAAACAGAAAAATTAAATGATTTGATCGGGGTCACACAGATGGCTTAGGTCAAATGTAGCCTTTGAACTCAGGTCTTTTGATTTCAAATCTAGTCCTTTTTGTAGTAAAATCAAATCGTCATTTTTAAATATAATGTGTGATATAAGTAATGAGGCAGAATTTATTGTATTCATCCTTTAATCAATCAAGGAGCATTTAAGTACCTACTGTAATTATCTTTTTTTCAAATGTTATTATTACATTGTTGTGAGATTTTTTTTTATAAATTTGTTTTTTTCTGTTAGTATGACAGTTTATTTTTTTGCAACAACTTTTTATGGAAAACTTTTGCATTTTACATTTTTGCATTTTATTATTATATTCTTTTACATTTTGCATTTTGAATTTTGACTGGCTCACCAATTGAAATAATGGGGTACACTGAGGTATGTGGATGATACCTCAGTCCCCTTTTAATGCAGTAAAGCAGTTGAGCCTTACTGCCCTGGGCCAGAGTGCAACTAAGTCTTCCAAACAGTCGTAAAAACTAACAGATTTTTAATTGGTAAAATAAAGAGAGGGAAGGAGGATTTAGGAATGAGGATGCCATAATCTCTAAATCTCTCACTTCCCACTTCCTGCTAAATCCATCCCAAGACAGAGATGGAGGCTTCTGTTTCTTGATAGTCCCTGACACCTCCCTGCTTCTGGCTAACACACTACATAGTCCTCTCTGTTCTTCCTGACACTATAAATCCTCCTATGTTGTTTTATCAGGCTGTGACAGGTTTCAAGATGAAAAAAAAGGATGAACTCCAGTTATCTGAGTACAACTCAGCTGGGCCAGGCCTGAAGTTGACCCTCAAGTCCTTACACTAACAACTGCCTCTGGACCACGATGTTCTTTGTCAGGGTTGAGAGTCTGTAGGATCTTCTTCAGCTGTATTTCTTCTGGTGAGGAAAGGTATTCCCAAAGAAAGTCAGAAGGTTTCCCTTCTCTCACCCACAGGCTAAGTGAAGCAGGACCAGCCCAGATCAGCTCCTTCCTCTCTCAGCTCCAAGACAGGAAAGGCACCGTTGATCCTTGCTCCTTCCAAATCTCTCCTCCCACATTCCAGAATCATTCCCTTAGTGTTCCTCGCATCGCAGGCCACCACCAGTTGTTCTCCATTTTGGAGTGATTGTGGAAGTGAGTGGATGATTGTGGAAGCCAGCACGAGGCTGATGACTTTGTAAAACTCTGCCTCCCTTAAACCTGATTCACCCACAAGTCAAGACATCACCCAGTGATGTCACTGATCCTCTTCAAAATGAAGGATGAAAAGCGTATATACTTACGTCAATATACGTGTAAATTTATACATATAAGCCTATACACAACTTTATGTGTAAAGGAATGTGCATGTATGTATAAACAGGAATACATAAATGTATATATACTCATAGACAGCCTCACATTGCAGACATTAAGTTAAAATATTTCCAAAGTAGTTAAATATAGAAGGGCACTTGCAATCTGGGAATGAGGAAATATTTCATGTAGATGATGATAACTGAACTCTGTGTTGGAAACTGTGCTATATACTTTGAACATTTTTTAATTTCATCCTCACAATACCCTAAAAGGTGAATATTATTATCCCAATTTTTATGTTGAGAAAATTGAGCTAAACAGAGGTCAAGTGCCTTTTCTAGGATTCCTCAACTAGTAAATGTCAAAGCCTGGCTTTGAACTCCAAACTTCCTCCTTCCAGGCTCAGCACTCTATGTGTTGTGCCAGTTAGTTACTCTCTTCAAGGACATTCAGAAATATGCCAGTATTTGGTACAATTAAAACAATGTTGTCTCATGTAAAACCCAGTGAAATTAGGGGTTGAGAGGAGGCGAAGGAAAGAACATGAAGCATGTAACCACAGAAAAATATTCTAAATTAATTAATTAAATAAAAATATTCAAATTAAAGAAAAAAACAATGTTGTCTACAAATAGAAACCTGTGTGAGAAATCACCAACAATAGGAAGTCTCTATTCAATTTGGACTCTGAGCTGATTCTCTTCTGTACCAGTACTGAACAGCTCTAACAAATATACATTTGCTTGTTTTATTTCTTACCCAATGTTTATATCAAGAGGATTATTGAATAAAATTATATCTTTCAGGTAATATAAAATTATTTTGGAATATGAATGGAAATAACAGCCAATTTTATATTGGCTAATCTGATATTGAATATTGGGTGTTGTTTGTAAAGTTTACCAATATAGCAAAGTGTCCTACTGATCATCTTTATTGAAGAAGTCTTTAGTTCAGGGGTACATGAGTCTCAAATATTTTGTATAAATAGGAAAGTTGGAATAGAGATAGAGAATTATTGCACTCAAATTTGCTTTTGTTTTGGTATTATTAATATCCTTGATCATTTCTATATCTTTGTTAACTTCTGTTCCTGCAAATATCATTTGAATCAAGTTCTCAATTCCCTCAGACTATATTGCCTGCAGTACAAATCTCTTCTTCGTAGGCTTATTCTAGTCTAGTGGCTTTTTCCATCTTTGTTCTTTTTAGTGCCTTTTCTGCTTTCAAAAAGTAGCATGGTAGCATGTCTTCTATGGCTAAGAAACTCACAGACTTTCAATTCAATGGAGACAATGAAAGAGGTAGATTGTAGATGCGTCCTCAAACCTTGTTTATATTGTAGAGATATTAGTATGTTAACTATTTTTATGTGATTCTTCTATGAGTTAAAAAAGTCACTTAAAAGATCTGTGAAAATGTAATAGAATGATATTCAGAGGAATGATCCAGAACAATAACTAGTATTATAGATTCCTAACAAAGGTAAATAATTATTTTAAAATATATTTACCGATTAAATTTAGATAAAATTTTATTAATAATTTTCTGATATTTTGTGATTCTCTCTTCCTCCCTGTGCCTCTGTTCCCTGAGATGCAGGTAATATAATACAAATTATACATGTGCTATCATACAATACATATTTCCCTGTTCGTCATGTTTTGAAAGAAGACATCACTTAAACAAGACAAAAACTCATGAAAGAAAGAAAGTGAAAAATGATATCATCAGTTCCTTTTATGAGAGCGGATAATTTGTTTTTGCCACAAGTCTTCTAGAGTTCTCTTGGATCATTTATTGTTGATAATAATTTAAATAACTCACAGATGATCATTGTACATTATTGCTGTAGCAGGTACAATGTTCTCCTAGGCCTCCTGACTTCCCTTTTAATCACTTCATATAAGTTTTTCCAGGTTGTTTGTTTTTTATCATTGTCCTATTCATTTCACATTGAACAAGAGTATTCCATTGCAAACTTATACCACAACTTGTTCGGCCATTCTTCAATTGATAGTCATACCTTTAATGTCCAATTTTTAGCCAACACAAAAAGAGCTGCTAGAAACATTTTCTACAGTGAGGTCCTTTTCCACTGTCTTTGATCCCTTTGGAATACAGACCCAGTAGAGGGAATATACAGTTTGATGGCCCTTTGGGCAAAGTTCCAAATTGATTTCCAGTATGGTTGTATTCATTCACAGCATCACCAACAGTGTATTAATGTCCCAATTTTTCCACATCCCTCCAACATTTATCATTTCCTTTTTGTCATATCAGCCAGGTGTGAGGTAATATCTCAGTTGGCTTAATTGCACTTCTCTCACAGTGATTTGTTCAGACATTCATCTCTTCTTTCATGGACCATTGCTGTAAGTTTTAAATTATTTTTTACCTATATTAAAACTATTCCTTCCCTGAATAATCATTTATACCATTGATAAGATGATTTTCTAAATGCAGTGATGTGATCATCCCACTCTCCTCAAGAAAACTCTCAACAATTAAGAAAAATAACAATGATGACAACAACAAAAAACCCTTTCAATCTGTTCTCTCTCTCTTAAAATTTGTCCTATCTATTACATTGTAGTAGGGTGAGGGTCAAACCTTTTGAGTCTAGAGTGATGATCAGTCTCTCATCCCTAGTTTCCCCATGTTTTAGATGAACACATGCCAACCATCCTTGCCTCATCAGCTAAAGTAAAAGCACAATTCTATACAAAACTCCTGTCTCTCTGTAGTTTATTGGATAAGTTAGCAAAGTTAGCTGGGTTTTGAGCTGACTGAGGAGAATGCTCTATAACCACCTCTACAACCTGAGTCTATGATGTATTTTGTGTCTTTAATTCATTTCATTGAAGATGAGCATCCCAAATTTAGGAAGAGTAAGAAGCAGCAAACTATTTCCTCTGAGAACTACGTGAGGAGCCCATCAACAAAGTCTTCATTTGGCTGACATTTTAAAGGCTTGGGGAGCACTGGCTGGCCAAAATGCAGGTGAATGAGTTCATGATTGGTCTTCTCCAACCATCTGACCTCGATATCCAATTTAGTAAATTTAAATGAACTCTAGGAAGGGGCTTTTATCTAAGGCTGCACAGCCTTCTCCTATTAACCCTTGTAATTTAGCCTCCAAGATGTTTGTTCTTGTATTAGAGTGTGGGGCTCAGCTAGAATTCTCATAAAGCTCAGAAATGTCAAAAACTAAATGAGGGAAAAGCATTTTAACTAGCAAGAGAAGAGGTTATAAGAGATCATAAAAGTTTCCCAAAAGAAGGGGGCAATGCTATCATAAATGAAGCTTTAGAACACAAAACCTAATAAATAAACCCAGGGGCCTAATTCAGTACTGCACATTACTTCTATAGCCAAACATTAACACTGCATTGTGAGGGGATCGATAACAGTAATATAAAGTACAGATGTAGTTGGTGGCCAAGAAAAACCACTAATAAAATTTCCTTAAAGACTCAACTCAAATATCAAACTCTTATCAAATTTTCTCTAACTCATGTCTAAGAAAGGCAAATTTCTCATAATTCTCTTTTATGGTTTTTCTTTGCTTTTATCTTATTCTAAACTATTATTTTTGAGGGTAAATTTTAAGTCCTAAGATATTGTAGTGTAGAAGCTAGAAATCCAGCCACCAACAAAGAAGACCTGTCAAGCCCTGCCTCTGACACATAATATATTTTATTGTTTGGAGACAGTGGTGATTACTGTTTTGATAGCTGTTCAGTCTTGTCTGACTTTTCATGATTTCATTTGCGGTTTTATTGGCAAAAATATTGGTGTGGCTCACCATTTCCATCTTAAATTTATTGTACAGATGAAGAAACTGAGGCAAACAGGTTTAAGTACCTTCCCCAGAGTCACATAGCTAACAAATGACTGAGACCATATTTGAACTCTGTTCTTCTTGACTAGCCTCAATGCCCTAGTCATTGTGCCAGTCACCTAGCTAGCTGCCCTGCACAATGTGCGACCCTGAACAAATCATTTAATTTCTCAGTGCTCTAGAAAGCTCCGGAGATTAAATTGCATAGAAAGAATAAAAAAGCACTGGTAAATTGAGTCTATTCATCTGAAATTTCTGTATGTGAATGAAATTATTAAAGTATAAGGCTCTTGAAGACAGGCATTTGAGAATTTTACACATTTGTATTCCCACCACAGAGTAAGTGCTTACACAAAATAAACATCTGGAAAATGTTTATTGAACTATGCTAATTATTTAAATCAATGTTGCATTATACTTATACAAATAATTGGATGTCACTAATATATTAATATTATTACACTGAAATTTAATCATCAGAATGATTAGTTTGAAATCTTTTTTATAAAGCCAAAATGAGTCTCTTTAGAAAGACTCATTTGACCTAGTCACTGTATCAATCTGCTCCACTAATCATGAAAAGTATACTATTTTCTGCTTCAAATAAAAAGGTACCTTTATATAAAAAAACAGGAAAGGTTTAGATTTAAGAGAACTTTATATGATCCCATATTCTAATATTCTATTTCATTCCAAAAGCAAATATAAAGAAAATTTGAAGACTAATTCTCCCTTCCTCTCATTGCTCTAAAATACATTTGAACATTCAAAATTCTAGACATTTTTAGTTACTTTATTCACTCTTTAAGTTAAGTGGATAAACATTTAAAAACTTGTTAAACTACTGAGGACTCCAATATTTTGAAGTCACAGTAAATATGTAAAAATAAAAACCATTACCAGCCCTTAACTTGTTTTATGGATATTTGTTTCTTTAAGATGTACACCTTATCACTGAGGAAAGTTATTTCCTCATACAGAGTTTAGGACACCTTGAATTAATTTCATTATGTAGCATCTTCAAAGAGAATAAATTCATTTCTTCAAGAGATAAAAAGCTAAAACCATTTACCCTTTCTAAACAAAAAGCAAATCAAACAAACATTTGTCTGGTGCCAATTGTTTATTTTTTAGTCTGAAAGGAGAAAGCTGTTTTTAATGAAAAAAGACTCAATAAGAAAAAAGGTGGAAAGAAGTCACTGTCAGTAGCAACAAAGAAAAGGAAGTACAAGACTCTGATAGAGAAAAATGATCCAATTTCCACTCTTTAACTTGATAAATAATTGAAAAATTGAATGAAATATTAGACAACCAAAAATAATCTATTCATCCTTCTGAACAAAACCTAAACATTTTGCAATTCCAGATTTGAATTTACTTACTCTAATGTGATTATAAAAATATATATTCATAAATATGTATATATAAGCACATACAGATATATGAGTACATGTATATATGTATATGTCTGTAGTGAATATAAACACAAATATCCAACTATATGTCTATAAATGTATATAGGGGAAATTACTACCTGGACAAAAGAATAGGATATTTATAAGGCTAAATATAGCACCATCAGATTAGAGAATCCATGAAGAGAAAACTGACAGGGTTCTAAACTTTTTGAAGGAACATTTATTTCTGATTGACAATTAATGCCACTGGTAATTATGGAATTCTTTGCTCAGATGGAATATCAGGGAAGTTAAATTTTGCTAACCAAGAAAAAATTTATAGATAAGACACTATTGTCTTCTAGGACTGTAACTCCAGTTCAATTGACATCATTTTCCATACACTATACTCTCTTTTTATTCCTCTGCTTCTTAGCTGTTAATTTAGCAGCCTGAAAACTTTCTATCTCCACCAGTAACTTACATATTATAAATGAGCCTTAAAACCTCACCCTAAAAAAGTGGGAATATAGAACTATAATCTGTTTACTTTTCTGAGAAGATTATTATAAGAATTGGTTGAGAAAATATATTGAAAATATTTGACAAAATCTTAATGTTGCATACAAATGCCAGCCATTATTGTTATTTATTCTTGTTCCTATATCTCAAATTAAATATTTCTTTAAGATGGGCATGGTAGTTGTCTTTGAATAAATAAATAGATATATAGATATAGTAAAGCAGCAGGGAAGGGAGGAGATGAAGCTGTTTTCTACTCATTTTTTATTTGGAATTTAATATGCTATTTCTAATGACTAAAAAACCTGGAAAGACAATTAGTATCAATTTTGGGAAATTCAGCTATATAATCCCCTTGCTCTAATTTTCTTAGGGTTATATAGATAGATGAAAGAGAAGGTAGGTGAGAAGAAATATGATCATCCATATTAAGTAGCTAGTATCCACCTTTATTAATACTAGGAAAAATTTCTAACTAGTTTTTCATTTTAATAAGCCTGAAATGAATATTGTACACATATATTCAAACACACACATATCCACGACATACACAGACACACAGGAAGACATTTTTAAAGTTTTTCAGAGTTCTTATTAAGATAAAATGATTTAAAATTTGAGCATTATTAAGGTATGTTGACTTCATTTACTTTATGTCTTTATGGGTATGATGGAAATGAAGTCTATAAATAATATGGAAAAAAAGATGTTTTATGGATTTAGAAAATGACAAAAGGAGTGTTGGAATACACAGAGAGTATGGAAATAAATGAAAGGGGGAAATGGGAAATAGAAAGTTGGTGTTAAAAACTTTAGAGATTATCTAATCTAACTATCTCATTTTAAAGGCAGGGAACTGAGACCCTCAGTTCCTTGGTGACATGCTCCAGTGTTCTAGATCACAGAGCTACAAGTGAGGCTAAACTTAGTTTCTTCCAATTTTCAAGCCAATACTAGGGTGAAGTAATGAATTTTCAAGTTAAGCACTACAATGAAAGAAGACACTTCAAATTCAAACACCTATATTTAAGTTGACAGTTTCAATAACAATTAAATTTGCAAGTAACCAGAGGAAAGAACGTCAAATACAAAAGGAAAATATTTCAAATAAAGAAAGATTTCCTCCCCTTATCATGACATCAAAAAACCAATAAGGTATATTCCCCCCAAAAAATCAAATTCAATCTACAAACCAAGATGACACATACTATAAACTCAGTCTAATCATTCATGTAAAATGAGTACAAAATATGAGAGATATGAAGCATTTATGAAAAATTAGCAAAATATACCATTGTAATTAGAAATTAGAACTACAAGGAAGGTAAATAAGTACAAGGACTTAAAAAAAGCAAGCCATGAAATAAATCCTTTTATGTTTAGAGGCTATTAAAGCAAGTAATAAAACAAAAAAAGAAAGAGTTGGTATATTTTGAGTAAAAAGATGAGGTAGATATAAAGGTGGGTCAATCAATAAATCATTCCATTCCACTTAATATCTAATAAAAATACTGTAGCCCAGCTTACCTTACCTTCATTAGGTAAGACCATCTCTATTGAATCAGTCAGTAAAAGCCATTAAACTGATGTATAACCTGTCTCTGTCGATTTTCTATTATACAGCAAGTTGGTTCAGAACCCAGAATTTGAATGACTGGCAACTCAAAGCAGTGAGTAGTTCCAGCTGAGCCCTTGTGAATAAATTGCTTCAAAGAAAGTTTGGTGGGTGGGAATGGAAAATGGGGAGGAAAGGAAAGTGTCATCAAAACACCTGGGAAATAATTAGTCAGGATTGGGAGTAAAAAGAAGCATCTGAGGAAGTTAAGGGGGTTGGATGATTTAGATTTATCATTAACATCCTAGCAACATCTTCGGACATCTATCTTCAGAGCCGAGGTAACAATAATAATTATGAGTAATGTTAATAATAGCAGCTAACAGTTATATGGCATGCACAGTATGCTAGGCACTGTACTAAAGACTTTATTAACATTATTGTATTTGATGAGTCAAAACAATTTTGCAAGGTTTGTGAAAGTATTATCTATATTTTACAGATGAGGAAACTGAGGTAGATAAAAGTTAAGTGATTTGCCTAGGGCAACATAGCTAATACGTGAGAATTAATATACATTTTGGAAAAGCAGGTTACAGAAATTATAAGGAAGGGGAGGGGGGCAGCTGGATGGCTCAGTGAATTGAGAGTCAGGCCTAGAGATGGGAGGTTCTAGGTTCAAATCTGACCTCAGACACTTCCTAGCTGTGTAACCCTGGGCAAGTCACTTGACCCTCATTGCCTAGCCCTGTAACAAATACAATTAACATAAAAGGATATATATATATATATATATATATATATATATATAAGATATTAGGGTTTAAACAAAAGAAATTATAAGGAAGGAGCCTAGCAGAAAGCTAGAATTATACCTNAAATTTTTGGTTAAATATATAGGATTCTCAACATATATCAAAAAAAAAGATATTAGGGTTTAAACAAAAGAAATTATAAGGAAGGAGCCTAGCAGAAAGCTAGAATTATACCTAGATGAAAATCCAAAAGGCAGTAAAAAGTACAACCACCAAGACAACATCAATCAGGATTAATTCACTTTGTCATGTGTCTTATGCCTGTGTCCTGTTTCTCCTAGACTCTATGTATGAAAGAGTATGTCAATTTTAGAGGTTTTTTGAAATATTTTTGATATAACATCTTAGTAAAGAAATATTTCCAAAAGCTAATTAGTTCTGATTAATGAATGTTAGTTAATAATCACTAGGATACATATTCTATTAGGAGTTCATGAGTTAAAGCATTATAAAGATATGCCTGACCGTTGGACATTTCTAGAATTATGAGTGGGGAAATTGGAGGTATCCTCTGGGAATCTGGTCAGCTAGTTTAAATGAGGCTCAGGAGAGTGGCTTGAGATGATGTTCTAGAGGAAAGAGAGACCATCAACCAATTAAAGAGGAGTGGCACAGGAGGAGAGTATATATATATATACACTCATATCCAGTAGTTGTGAAAATAGACAAGCGAAATTGCAACAACATCTTCTAAATCCCATCATACTTTTAAAGGTTTTTCAATGGCATTTGGTGAAAGTAATTTAGAGTGGGAGGGTCCATAATTTGGGAAAAGGAGGTTGAGGGGCAGAGAGAATTGATTATACCTCCATTAAATTCAGGTTAGAGTAGTAAAGAGAGAATAATTTAGTGGGTAGAACAAGTGTTAAAGGGGGTTTCTAAGAGTTGAGGAAAGGAAGAATAATTGGGAATTGACTCTGAGGATTTAAAGGGAAGAGGTCTTCTGCCCAAAAGTGGGTCGGGGCTTTGCAAAATTTTAGAAAACACTAAAAATTGTATTGATATGTTAAAAAACTTTCCTATGTATTGATATTAATGTGAGCAAGCCAAAGGAGAACAAAAGAAGTGATGCAGGAGAACTATATAAGCAACATCAACAATAAAAAGGAAGAATAAAAAAAACAACAAACATAAGCATTGAGAATTCACTGGACTAAGACAATAAAACATAATGAAAAAGTTTAAAGAATAAGTTCTTATTGTTCAGTTGATTTTTAGTTCTGATTCTTCATGACATCATTTGGGGTTTTCTTGGCAAAGAATTTGAGTCATTTGCTGTTTTCTTCTCCAGTTCATATTACAGACGAGGAAACTGAGGCAAATAGGATTAAATTACTTTCCTATGGTCACACATCTGCTAAGTTTCTCAGGCCAGATTTGAATTCATGAAAGTGAGTCTTTCTGACTAAAGTATTGGCTCTCTATACACTTCACAACCCTGCCAAATAAATAAAACAGAGCTAAGTAAATAAAAGAATAAATATAAAAGATTATCCCCACATCTCCTAGCATCATAAGGAAAGGGAAAGTAAATGCAATCCGACTAATAAAAGAAAGTCTATGGCAAAGGAGTTGCATAAAACTAATTTAAAGAAAGCTAAATATGAGGACAAAATATCGATTTAAAATAAAAGGGTAGGAAATAAAACAACTTATAAAGATTAAGGCAATTAATGCAAAAAGAAGCCCAATCTTAATAAGATCTTTACTTTAAAATTGCTCATAAATCAATGTTAAAGGTTTACACTGTTGTTGGAGTTCTGAACTGATCTAACCATTCTAGAAACCAATTTGAAACTATGCCCAAAAGGCTTTATACTGTGCATACCCTTTCATCCAGTGATACCTTTCCTGGTTATGTATCCCAAGGAAACAAAAAAGGGTGAAATGACCCATTTGTAGAAAAATATTTGTAACAGCTATTTAGTGGTAGCAAAGAAATACAAATTGAGGGGATGTCCATTAACTATGGAATGACTGAATAAGCTGTTGTATATTATTTTATAGAATTTTGTTGTGCGAAAGAAATGATGATCAGCATGATTTCATGAAAAAAATGCCTGGAAAGACTTATATGAAATGATGTAAAATGATGTGAGAGGAATCATGAAAACATTGTTCAATAATATTATATGATAAACAATTATGTTCTTAGCAACATAGGGTTCCAAGGGAATCCCAGGGGGCTTGTGAAGAAAAATGCCATCTACCTCCAGAGGAAAAAATTCATTGACTCTGCATAGAGACCAAAGTGTAATATTTCATTTTCTTTCTTCATATTTTTCAAATCCTCTTTCACAAAATGACTAATATGGGAAAATACTTTATATTATTGGACATGTAAAATATTTATTAGATTGCTTGACATCTCAGGGGACAGAGAGGAAGAAGAGAGGGAGGGAGAGAATTTGTCTCAAAATTTTTTAAAATGTTAAAATTATTTTTGCATGTAATTGAAGAAAATAAACTACTAAAGATGACAAAAAGTTTCATTATAGTTGACATGATTTGGTTAAAACAATATGTGATATGCTCAAGAATATATGTAAATAAAAATTTATAATAATATAATGATCAAATTAGTCATAAATATGGGATAATATTTCACTTGACCTTTTGATAGCATAATTTTATTTTCTAGAAGCATTTTGGCTTGTTTAAATAATTCATCTTCATAAATGTTTCCAAGTAATGGGATACATATATTTATCCTCTTTTGCGATAAATGTATTCAATTTATGAAGTCATGATAGGAAGCAAAATCTTAGAAAGACTTTCTGCTTTGGAAAAATTTTCCTTAAATACATATATCAATATACCTCAAAATGAGAAATCTATTGTACATAAATACATTAAAATTGCAGATCCATGCAAACCACAGAACCTTTGAGGAATACTGGTAGTGTCCCAAAATAATGTCTTTAAAGCCGCCAGCTGAGTAGGTTTGCAAGTGGCATATGGCACTGATAGATTTTTAATACCACACTGTATATAGCATTCCACAGAGTCTGCCTAACTGTGGATAATAAATCTGTGCACAGTGCCAATATTTATAGTCAATGCCTGGAAGACTGACTGCTGCTGAGAAACTAGAGAAAATCAGCTGAATCAAATGAGGAAGTTACTCTTGGGCTTTTATATGGTATGTAAACTGCAAGAGAATGAAATGATAGAATAGGGCAATAGCTAAAAACTTGAAGTTAACAATCCACATTGTCATTGATTGATGTCTGAAATCCATTGCCATATGCAATTGAAGAGAACATGAAAAACTTATGCCTGTGTTTCTAGAAGTTCACATTGATTCTTTGCAAGTAAATAAAAATGAATAAAACAGTGGCTCTTAAATTTCTCAATTTGACCTAGCTTTGAAAATTCTTTAATAAAAGAATGAGATTTTTTAAAATAGTGTTCTAAGTGATTGTATAAAAAAGTTTCCCTTTATAAAGGAATGACAACATTTTTTATTAGTTCAAGAGTTCTTCATGCTTCCCAGGGACCACAAAATATTATACCAGGCATTTTTAATGATTAAATAATTTTATTTTAGGAAGGATTGGATTTAGGTACCACCTTTTCAAAAGGACATTTTGAAAAACAAATATGTAACATCAAATTCTTTTTTAATATTAACAAAGGTCAATTTATTTTCTATGTCCAACTAAAATGAAAAGGGAAAAAAGTGGAGTCAGCAAAATTGTCTATTTTTTGAGAAAATATTATAATTTACTATTTTAATTTTATTCTGAGTGCAAATACCCAAAATAAATATATACATATACATAAAATTCTATATAAATTTTATTTCATTTTGTTCCATTTGCTTTTTAAAAATATGTATATAATATCTTTACATACCCCTTTGAAAACTGTCCAACTGATGTGTATTTGAAAAAAAAGTTCCTCTTTTTAGTAACATTTTTACTAAAATACTTTGCCACAAAACCCAGAATTTAAAATTATAAAAGTGATTTTTAAAAAGAACTTAAGCATATACAAACAGGATGAAATTTTAATGTAGACAGAATCAAAAATATGTCTCTATACGTGTGTCACCTTTCATCCATTCATCATTCAGTGTAGTTATAATTTATTTTAATGAAATGGTTAATAAATATTTAGAAAAAGTAGCAGTGATAAGTTAGTCAGAATGATTTCTTTTATAACAGGATCTTCTGGATTAATCAGCTTAACCAGTGTGTTTTTTTTTCTGTCAATATATTGGGCTAAATCATCAAATAGATATTACAAACTTTGCCTACATTTTAAACAAAGAATTTGAGAAAAAGCTTGCCATGCTATTTTTGACAATAAAATTGAAAGCTGGAGGAAAGAATATTGTGACATGAGGTGAATTCATGAAATGGTTAGTGAGCTGAACTCAAAATGTTCCCCTTGGAAGAAGTCTTGATAGGAGTGTTCCAGGAATATACTGGTGTCTCTTTGCCAAAAACAGTCTTCAATAATGAAAATATAGTATTAAATAATATACTTTGTTTATTCAATAATTCAACAATAAGATTAATTAGTCTATTTGGATGACTGTCAAGATTCAAAAATATATTAATTAAGTAGAATTGGGTAGAGATAAAATAGTTTTATAGTTGAGTTTTAAAAAGTCAACTTTACTGATTACAAAATAAATGTGATAGTCTATGCAGCAGTTTAAATGAAAAGAAAAACTTCAGATTTTAATTAGCAAGAAACTGAACATGATTTAACAATGAAATGTAGTAGCATTGCTCAAAATGATTACTTTAAAGAAAGAAAGGGAAAAAAAGAATCAGAGACTCCTGGAATAAGGAGATGATATCCCTATTGTGCTTTGTCAGAACACATTTGAAATTCCATGTCTATATTTAATCTTTAGTAACTTGTCTAGGGAGAAAAGAGGATATTGACAGGATAGGTAATATGCAAAAAAGCCAACTAGGAAGATTATCTATTGAAGAAACTGGAAATAATCACAGCATTGAAAAGAAGACCATTGTATATGTTTCTTTTTTTCAGGTAGTTGATGGGTAGAAATGAAAAAGATGAATTACAATATTTTTCTCTCTAAAAGTCAACATCAAACACAAAGAGAAAACAGTTATATAGTGAAATATATAGTCTTTACATGAGAAAAAAATTTAAAAATCACCCTCCCAATTACAATTATTCAAACTTTGAATGGAGGTAGGGAAACTCCTATCAAGGTTTCTGATTGAGAGGTTGTATTTATGCCTAAAATGCTTTTATTGCCTCAAAATACAAATAAACATGAATAGTCAAGCAAAATATAAGTAATAAATTTAAGATATCTTAAAGAAATTCTAATAAACATTATTAGAAGAGAAACAAACAGAAAAGAATGAAAGAAAGAAAAGAAATGAATAAGTGAAAGTGATCTCAAAATATTTTAGGAAAGAGGGCATAAGAAGAAAATTCTGGAAAAGGAAAAAATGGTAGATATCTCAAGAAATAAAACTTACCAATCACAAAAACCCCCCTGTTTTAAACATTTTAATAAAATGGTCAAAGAAATCAAATAATGTTGAAAATCAAGCTTTTAAATAACATTTAAAAATTATTAATAATTTAGAATAGAATCTGGAATTTTAATGAAAAAATGGGCATGGTTAGATAAATAATGCAAGAAACAAATTAAAACATGATAAAGAATTAATGAACTAACACAAAAACAAAAGTAGTAGTAGCAAAAATAAAAGATCACATTTGGTTTCTTTGAATTAGAGTAGTCTTGAAAACAAAGTTCGGTAAAACATTTGAAGTCATAGGATTCCCCAACACAATTTTTAAATACCTGAATCAAATAACATTTTATGAATTTTTTATGTGAATTACAGAAAAATATTGAAACTATAGAGCAAAGCTTTAAATCTGCATAATGCTAGCAAAGTGAACCTCAAGCTTTCACTCACCAAGAAATATCATTGTTTTGAGGTTGAATAAGGACTCTTTCAAGTTGCCAGGGAGAGACAGATCAGTTATCAGTTTGAACTGATCAGATAACTCATGAGATATTTAAGAACAGGATAGATTATAATATACTGATACTGGAAAATGATGGCCATATTGTAAGAAAGATTGATTGAAAGTATTTAGAGGAGATTACTCAGATTAGGAAAGGATTTAAAGGAAAGGAAACAGAAAACCAAATCTGACAGCACAACATACCAAATTAGAATTGGCCCAAGAAATTGGTTCTTTAGTGAAGTAAATAAGAGAAAAGAGTAGCAATGAGTGGAATTCAGTTTATTTTTGACTATCAGAAGTGTTGTTATATAAAATAAGGATTGAATAATTAATCAACAAGTATTTATTTAATGCACATAGGTTTTCATAGGTTCAGATCAAGGGACACAATTATAAAGAATAAAACAATTTCCTATTTAAAAAAAAGATTTACATTCTTTTTTTTTCTTTTTTTATTATTAGACATTTATTAATATTCATTTTTAACCTGTTTACATACTTTATGGCCCTACTTTCCCCTTCACCCCATAGCATACCTAAGCTGGTCAATTAAGCTCTGAGTGCTCTGGGCAATTTTTAAGACTCTAACTTGTAGGCATTCTGGAAAGATGGCAACAAGGCTCCAGTCCTCTGTAAAGCCCTTCACACCAATCAAGGACAAAGGAGTCCAAGGAAACAGAAAACCAAATCTGACAACACAACAGAGCAGGGGGATCCTCTAGCTGAATCCAAATTAGAAGGTACATGGAAAATGAGAAAAAGAAAAAGCCTAAATTCTTGGAACTCTTGGGTGGGAGGGGAAAGAAAGGAGGAAGATCCCAAATCCTCTCCTCTACCTAACATGCTGAGTCTCCAATAGATCCTAGAATCTCTGGGTGGGCTGGGACACTAGTCTGAGGTAGTGCCTCACTGGCACAGCTGTGCCAAACTCAAGGCTCTGATCACAGACATCAGGGAGGCTGCTGGGGGGGAAACCTAGAGAGGGTGAACATACCCTCCATCTTATGCTGCCCCTGCCCTTTCTCTCCAGGTTTTGACCTCAGGGCACTCTGAGCTGTGCAGTTCAACCATACCTGGGCTTAATCCTATCAATACAGCAGAGAAGAAGTCTTTAGAGGGCAGTGAAGCTCCAACACCCCTCCCCCACAGACTGCAGGGAAAGTAGCTAAATTCACTTCTTTAGCTTTAACCACCAGCTGTGGGAAAATCTGGCCTCAGGACCCACTAACCTAATTAATCAACAAAACAGAGAAGAAGCCCTCGCAGTGATGAATAGCCCAAACCCACATATAAAAAAATGATCAGAGGATCAAGACTACAGCCAATTACAGGGAAGAAAGAAGGACAAAACATGAGTAAACAACAGAAAAAGAATAAAGAAACCACAATTGACAGGTTCTATTCAGAAATTGAACAAAAAGCAAATGGATCAGAAGAAGATAAAGGAACACCAAAAAAACATAGAAACTTCAGTGAAATGGACACAGGCTTTGGAAGAACTTAAAATTCAATTAACTCAAGAACTCAAAATTCAAGTAACTCAAGAACTCAAAACTCAAATACTTAAGAACTCAGAAAACAATCAACAGAGGCTGAAGACAATTGGGAAAAGGAAATACATGATCTAAAACAAGAAAATAATATCTTAAAAGTCTAAATTGACCAGCTGAAAAACAAAACAAATAAGGTAAAAGATGATCTACAAAGAAAAGCAGACCAGAAGGAGAAGGATAAGCAAAACGCCAGGGATGAAATTCAGTCTTAAAAATTAGAATTCAACAACTAGAAGCAAATGACTTCACAAGGCAGCAAGAATATATAAAACAAAATTTAAAAAATAAAAATTTCAGGGAAATATGAAGAACATCATTGACACAGTCACATATTTGGAAAACAGATCTCAAAGAGACAATATAAGAATTTTTGGTCTGCTAGAACATAATGACAAAAGGAAAAGTTTGGACATCATCTGACAGGAAATTATACAAGAAAAATGTCCTGACATTCTCAAACAAGGGGGAAAAGTGGAAATTGAAAGAATTCACAGATAACCTCCTACATTTAATCCACAACTGACAACTTCCATGAATATTATAGCCAAATTCAAAAACTACCAGACCAAGGAAAAAATATTACAAGCTGCTGAGAAAAAGTCATTCAGATACCAGGAAACCACCTTTAGGATAACACAGGATCTGACTGCATCTACATTGAAGGACCAAAAGGCATGGAATATAATATTCTGGAAAGCAAGAGAGCTAGGTCTACAACCAAGAATTAACTATCCAGCAAAACTGACTATATTCTTGCAGGGGAAAGTATGGTCATTCAACAAAATCAAAGACTTCCAAGCATTCATAAAGAAAAAAACTGGACTTAAACAGAGAGTTTGCTGCTCAAACACAGAACTCAAGAGAATCACCATAAGGTAATTAAGAGAATGAGGAAAAAAAAACATTTCTTTAAGGGATCCAATAAGCTCAATTGATCATCTCCCTATAAGAAAGGAAGATATTGGTAATGATTAAAAAGTGTTATTGACAATAGGGTAGATAAAAGAAGCATACTTAGAGGGAATAGGGACAAACTGTATAGGATGAAATGACAAGATATATGAGTGTGTGTATATATATAACTAGAGGTAAAAAAGGAGATAATATTAAGAGAAATGGAAAAGATTGAGCATGTACTCAGGCATAGAAACGTTGCAAACAAATGCAAAAAAAGCAGAAATAATAAATGCAAACTTATCAGATCATTATGCAATGAAAATAGTTATTAGCAAGGATACATAGAAAGTCAAACCAAAAATTAATTTGAAATTAAATAATATGATTCTCCAAAATAAGATAGTTAAAGAACAAATCATAGAATCAATTAATAATCTCATTGAAGACAATGACAATGATAAGAATTCTCACCAAAACCTATGGGATGCAGCCAAAGTAGTTCTAAGAGGAAAATTTATAACATTGAGTGCATATATTAACAAATTAGGGAGGTCAGAGGCTAATGAATTGGGCATGCAACTTAAAAAAATAGAAAGCAAACAAATTAAATACCCCAGATGAAAACTAAATTAGAAATACTAAAAATCAAAGGAGAAATTAATAAAATCAAGAGTAAAAGAACTATTGAATTAATAAATAAGACTAGAAGCTGGTACTTTGAAAAAGCAGATAAAATAGACAAAGTACTGATAACTCTAATAAAAAAAAGGAAAGAAGAAAACCAAATTAATGGTATCAAAGGTTAAAAGGTAGACCTCACCCCTAATGAAGAGGAAATTAAGGCAATCATTAAAAATTATTTTGCCCAATTATATGGCAATAAATATAGCAATCTAGGCGGTATCAATGAATATTTACAAAATAGGAATTGCATAGATTAACATCAGAAGAAATAGAATACTTAAATAATCCAATATCAGAAAAATAAATTGAACAATCCATGAAAGAACTCCCTAAGAAAAAATCACCAGGGCCTGACAGATTCACAAGTGAATTCTATTAAACCTTCAAAGAACAAATAATCCCAATATATACAAATTATTTGACATAATAAACAAAGAAGGATTTCCACCAAATTTCTTTTATGACACTAATATGGTACAGATTCCAAATCCAGGCAGACCAAAAACAGAGAAAGAAAACTATAGACCAATCTCCTTAATGAACATAGATGCAAAAATCTTAAATAGAATACTAGCAAAAAGACTCCAACAAGTGATCATTAGGGTTATCCAACATGATCAGGTGGGATTTATAGGAGGAATGCAAGCATGGTACATCATTAGGAAAACCATTCACATAATTGACCATACCAACAAGCTAACAAACAAAAGTCACGTGATTATCTCAATAGATGCTGAAAAGGCCTTTGATAAAATACAATACCCCTTCCTATTGAAAACACTAGAAAGTATAGAAATAGAAGGAACTTTCCTAAAAATGATAAACAGTATATATCTAAACCATCAACAAGCATCCTATGCAATGGAGATAAATGAGAAACCTTCCCAATGAGATCAGGAATGAAACAAAGAAGCCCATTATCACCTCTGTTTTTTAACCTTGTACTAGAAACCCTAGCAGTAGCAATTAAAGAATAAAAAGAAATTGAAGATATTAAAATACACAATGAGGAGACTAAGCTATCACTCTTTGCAGATGAAATGATGGTCTACTTAAAAAATCCTAGATAATCTACTAAAATGGTAGTAGAAATAATCAACAACTTTAGCAAAGTTTCAGGATACAAAATAAATGCACATAAATCATTAGCATTTCTATATATTTCCAACACATCATAGCAGGAAGAGTTAGAAAGAGAAACACCATTTAAAATGGTTAAAAAGTTCATTATTCTTTTGAGCACAATAGTACTCCATCACCAGCAGACACCACAATTTGTTCAGCCATTCTGCAATCTAAGGACATTTCCTCATTTTCCAATTTTTATGCCACCACAAAGAGCATGGCTATTAATATGTTTATACAAGTCTTTTTCCTTATTATCTCAAGCAGTGCTATGGATGGATCAAAAGGCAGATAGTCTTTTAAAGTCCTTTGGTTATAGTTCCAAATTGCCATCCAGAATGGTTGAATCATTTCAAAACTCTAGCAGCAATGGATTAATGTCCCAATTTTGTCACATCCTCCCCAACATTTATTACTCTCCCCTGCTGTCATTTTAGCCAATCTGCTAGGTGTGAGATGATACCTCAGAGTTGTTTTGATTTGCATTTTCCTAATTATTAGAGATTTAGAACACTTTCTCAAGTGCTTATGCATAATTTTGATTTCTTTATCTGAAAATTGTCTATTCATGTCCCTTGTCCATTTCTCAACTGTGAGATTGCTTAATTTTTTGTACAATTGATTTAGCTCCTTATATATTTGATTAATTAGACCTTTGTCAGAGCATTTTGTTATAAAGATGTTTATCCCAATTTGTTGATTCCCTTCTAATTTTGGTTGCATTAGTTTTGTTTGTACAAAAACTTTTTTATTTAATGTAATAAAATTATTTATTTTACATTTTGTAATTTTTTCTAACTCTTGCTTGGTTTTAAAATCTTTCTTTTCTCAAAGATCTGACAAGTATATTATTTTGTGTTTGCCTAATTTACTTATAGTTTCCTTCTTTATATTCAAGTTGTACACCCATTCTGAATTTATCTTGGTGTATGGTATGAGATGTTGATCTAAACCTAATCTCTCCCATATTTTTTCCCAATTTTCCCAGCAGTTTTTGTCAAATAGTGGATTTTTGTCCCCAAAGTTGGGCTCTTTGTGTTTATCATAGACTATCTTGAGGATATCACTTATCCCAAGTCTATTCCACTAATCCTCCCTTCTGTCTCTTAGACAGTACCATATCATTTTGATGACCACTGCTTTATAATACAGTTTATGATATAGTATTCTAGGCCACCTTATTTCATGGTTTTTTTCATTATTTCCCTTGATATTCTTGACCTTTTCTTCTTCCAAATGAACACAGTTTTTTTCTAATTCAGTAAAAAATTTTCTTGGCAATTTGATAGGTATGGCACTAAAAAAGTAAATTAATTTGGGTAGAATGGTCATTTTTTTTAAACCCTTGTACTTCAGTGTATTGTCTCATAGGTGCAAGATTGGTAAGGGTGGGCAATGGGGGTCAAGTGACTTGGCCAGGGTCACACAGCTGGGAAGTGGCTGAGGCCAGGTTTGAACCTAGGACCTCCTATCTCTAGGCCTGACTCTCACTCCACTGAGCTACCCAGCTGCCCCAGAATCGTTATTTTTATTACATTAACTTATCCTACCCATGAGCAATCAATGATTTTCCAATTGTTTAGCTCTAGTTTTAATTGTTTGGAGAGTGTTTTTAGTTGTGTATATATAATTCCTGTGTTTGTTGTGGTAGATAGATTCCTCAATATTTTATATTGTCTAGGGTGATTTTGAATGGTATTTCTCTTTCTAACTCTGGCTGCTGAGATGTGTTGGAAATATATAAAAATGCTGATGATTTATGTATTTTGTATCCTGCTACTTTGCTAAAGTTGTTGATTATTTCCACTAGATTTTATAGTTGATTCTCTATGATTTTTTAAGTAGACCATCATATCATCTCCAAAGAGTGATAGCTTAGTCTCCTTATTGCCTATTTTAATACTTTCAATTTCTTTTTCTTCTCTAATTGCAATTGCTATTGTTTCTAGTAGAATGTTAAATAATAGATGTGTTAATGTTTCACTCCTGATCATATTGGGAATGCTTCTAATTTGTCCCCATTTCATAGGATGCATGTTGATGGTTTAAGATATATACTGTTTACTGTTTTTAGGATAGGCCCTTCTCTTCCTATACTTTCTAGTATTTTCAGTAGGAATGGGCGTTTTATTTTGTCAAAGGCTTTTTTAGCATCTATTGAGATAATCATGTGATTTTTGTTCTTTAGCTTGTTGATATTGTCAATTATGTGGATGGTTTTCCTAATAAGGAATCATCCTTGCATTCCTGGTATAAATCTCACCTAAGGGGGGCAGCTGGGTAGCTCAGTGGATTGAGAACCAGGAATAGAGATAAGAGATCCTAGGTTCAAATCTGACCTCAGACATTTCCCAGCTGTCTGACCCTGGGCAAGTCACTTGACCCCCATTGCCTACCCTTACCACTCTTCTACCTTGGATCCAATACACAGTATTGACTCCAAGAAGGAAGGTAAGGGTTTGGAAAAAAAAGAAATCCCACCTGATCATAATGAATAACCCTTGTGATCACTTGCTGGAGTCTTTTTGCTAGTATTCTATTTAAGAATTTTTTATCTATGTTGATTAAGGAGATTGGTCTGTAGTTTTCTTTCTCTGTTTTTGATCTACCTGGATTTGGGATCAGTACCATATTTGTGTCATAAAAGGAATTTGGTAGAACTCCTTCTTTGCTTATTATGTCTAATAATTCGTATATATTAGGATTAGTTGTTCTTTGAATGTTTGATAGAATTCAATTGTGAATCCATCTCATCCTGGCAATTTTTTCTTAGGGAGTTCTTTCATGGCTTGTTCAATTTATTTTTCTGATATTGGATTATTTAAGTATTCTATTTCTTCTGGTGTTAATTTAGGCAATTTATATTTTTGTAAATATTCATTGATATCACCTAGATTGCTATATTTATTGCCATATTATAGGACAATTTGTTTTTAATGATTGCCTTAATTTCATCTTCATCAGAAGTGAGGTCTACCTTTTCATCTTTGATACTGTTAATTTGGTTTTTTTCTTTCCTTTTTTTATTAGATTGACCAGTACTCTGTCAATTTTATTTTGTTTTATCAAAGTTCCAGCTTTGGTCTTATTTATTAATTCAAGAGTCCCTTTACTTTTGATTTTATTAATTTCTCCTTTAATTTTTATAATCTCTAGTTTTCATCTGGGGATTTTTAGTTTGTTAGCTTTCTAGTTTTTTTTTA